>NC_089761.1:56834272-56864272 GCF_040412425.1 Macrobrachium rosenbergii
TGTTTTGTACGTTAACTCAAACACATTTCGGCAATTAGAGTGGGAATGATACAGGGACTGAAGTGATGTTTGCCCCTTTTGCGCGATGCTGTGAAAGGAAACGATATATATATATATATATATATATATATATATATATATATATATATATATATATATATATATATATATACATATATATATATATATATATATATATATATATATATATATATATATATATATATATATATGTGTGTGTATATATATATATATATATATATATATATATATATATATATATATATATATATATATATATATATATATATATATATATATATATATATATATATATATATATATATATATATATATATATATATATTATATATATACATTAATGTCTAAACACACAAATATATATTATATATATATATACAGTATATATGTATATATATATTATATATATATATATATATATATATATATATATATATATATATGTATATATATATATATATATATATATATATATATATATATATATATATATATATATATATATCCTCAATGAAATTTGTTTAGAGATGAATATTGACAGAACACCTGCTTTTAGTCTTATACGTTCACGCCTGCAACCACATGAACGTAAAGAAAGGTTCAAAGTAGTCATTTAAAACAATCTATGTGACGATTATGATGGAAACCATTTATTATTTTGTGTGTTGTAGATCACCTGACAGATTATCTTCTGAGTAGATTTTTTCGTGTGTGTGTGTGTGTGTGTGTGTGGGGCGGGGGGGCTTGTTTTGCTCCTTCACCTTCAACGTCGCTGATGCTTGTATTGTGGCCTTCTCTTGTCAGGCTCTCACGCGCATACCTTGGCATTGTGGTTAGTTGGGTGTTAAGGAATGGATATATACGGAGGGTAAAATGTGAAGTGCGTCAGCTGTGAATAAAGCTGACCTGTTTATTTGCCCCATTTTATACAGTTGCCATTGATTTCTTAATGTCTTTTTGTAGTTTTTAATGCTATTTTCATGTGCTCTCGCAGATTTACTGCTTTTGTGAATACCGGTGATTCCGAAAAATTCCTTATTGAATTCAGAATACCTAAAGATAAAATGTAATGATATCGTTGTGCACATATTATGATCCGCTTGGAATGCAATTTGATCAGCGAGGCAAGAGGTTTTCTGTCTTTTGTTCAACGATTTTGAGGCTTTGCCAAAATAGACTGGAATTTTGTCTGTTTTACGAGGATTTCCCTTAGCTTTGAATGCCTGTATTTTTGTGTTTTGATGAACTCTGCTTAAACCTTGTTTATTTCACCACCTCCCCGTTTGCTGTTACATCTTGCTGTTAGGGCTCTCTCTCTCTCTCTCTCTCTCTCTCTCTCTCTCTCTCTCTCTCTCTCTCTCTCCATTGCCTTTTGATATTAGGTCCTCCCTCCCCCTTGCTCACACACGCACACACACATACATACACATACACACTCTCTCTCTCACTCTCCCCCTCTCTCTTGGGCTACACCCCTATTTTAATTTTTTTTTTTCTGTTCCAATTTTCTAACCATTATTGAAAGAAGACGACTTATGCTGTCCGAAGAAATTTTGGATTTAAATCTGTTGCGTTTTTGCTAATGGTAAGTTTCACTGATAATTTCTTATGCATTTGCGCTTACTCAAGTTAAGTATACCTGAGTTTTACCAGACCACTGAGCTGATCAACAGCTCTCCTAGGGCTGGCCCGAAGGATTAGACTTATTTTACGTGGCTAAGAACCAATTGGTTACTTAGCAACGGGACCTACAGCTTATTGTGGAATCCGAACCACATTATAGCGAGAAATGAATTTCTATCACCAGAAATAAATTCCTTTAACTCTTCATCAGCCGGCCGGGGAATCGAACTCCGGCCCATCGAGTGACAGTCCGCAGCTCTACCGCTTCATCCAACGAAGAGCTTAAAATAAATCGTTTAAATTACGTACTATTATCTATAAGTAATAAGTAATTGCATGGAAATAAGTTTACCTTTGATAAGTATAGACTGCATTGCTTGCTATGAAGTGTCATTGACGGTATTTTTCGTCTTATGAAGTCGATGGTCTAACGCAGACATAAAATTATGTAACTTTGTAAGTTTGCTCACGTTGTCATATGCTGGAGGGAAGAGTGCAAAGAGTTCTTCTAGTTATCAGGATGTTATTCTGAAATCTCTTGACATATACACTCAAAGTATTAACAGGGTGTCCATTTACTGTAATCATACGCTAAAGGAAACTTCTAAATAAATATTATAGAAGGAAACGAACAAAGTTTGGCCTCGCTGTTTGTTCCTTAGCTTTTGAAGTATATGTTCTTTGGAGTGTATAAGTTACAGATGTTTTCGAGAAACTCTAGATGTTTCCAAAAGCTCTGGAGTTTTTTTTAATAAGATTTGTTAGTGCCTTGTAATTTCTATGAGTAAAAGCGTACTATATATATATATATATATATATATATATATATATATATATATATATATATATATATATATATATATATATATATATATATATATATATATATATATAATATATATTTATACTGTATATATATACATATAATATAGAGTGTGTGTGTGTGTGTGCGTAAATTTTTGTCCTTAGTGTTAAGACTTGCAGTCTTGATCCTCTCTTAGAATTTGAGGGAAGGTATAGATTGTATGTTTATACTCAGCCAAATGTGTGTGTGTGTGTGCTAAACGAAAAGTAAGTAAATGTTCAACTGTAAACTTTGGTTTTATCGAAGTGTTGTGGACGAAATTGTTGACCAACACATTTCTAAATTTTTTTTTTTTATAATATTCTCTCTTGTAGAAAAAACGTAAAGTTTTTATGTCAAACTGAGCAGATGAACTTTATATCCTTTCATGAAAAGATGCGAGTCCTTGTGGGCAGCATAGTTGAATGCCAACAATAGATCAAAGAGCTCCGTGGTTTCCAGCAGAGAGCAATGTCGGAAGAATATTTTTGAAGAATTCTCTCTTTTTCACTTCCCATATTTTTTTCCTTGGGTTACTGATAGATAAGTTTCAATTTTATCTTTTAGTAATTGTTCATGAAGGTGTATTTTTGTTTTGTAAATGCTTCTGTGTACCCTAAGCTTGTACTATATATAGTTTAGTTTTACATTTTTTCATATTGTCATGGGTTCAAGTTGTTCATGACGCATTATGTACAATATTCCCTTGCTGGAGAAACCTGAGGAAAAAACTACTTTCTTCATAACATATTATGTTTATTTTGTCTTTCACTTAATAGGCTTTGGTAAATTTACTCTTAAATCCTGGTAACTGGTTCCCTCTTTCTAGAGCTCGAGTCACGAAAGAAATTAGTATTGCACAGGTTTTTTATTTTTTAATCTTTCGTTTCCATGCGTTTGGATAGTAATCTTTCTTTTCACCAAGACTTTTATTATCTTACTGCTCCAGGATAATTTTCCCAGTAAACTCCGTTCTTTTAGAATTTGTGTCTTATGTTCTTTTGCTTTCATCCTTTCACTTTTACTTGAATAGCGTTACTCTTCGTAATGAACACGTGATTCTCTTTCAAAGTAAGTTCTCTCTCTCTCTCTCTCTCTCTCTCTCTCTCTCTCTCTCTCTCTCTCTCTCTTTTTTTAGAATTTTTAGATGCCATATTGTTCATTTATTCATATTCATATTCTTTCCTGTATGAGAATTTGGTGGCATAATCTCATCGTGTATGGTAAACATTTTTTTTATATATATATATATATATATATATATATATATATATATATATATATATATATATATACACACATATATATATATATATATTTAATATATATATACTTATATATGTATATATATATATATATATTATATATATATATATATATATATATATATATATATATATATATATATATATATATATATATATATATATATATATATATATATATATATATATATATATTTATTGCGTTTAGGAATATCTCTCTTGAAAATTTATGGCTTTTCATTATATAAGACATACTCTCTCGTTTCTCATTTGAACGAATACTCCACCTAATTTTAATCTTTCAGTGCTTGAATTCTCTCGTATTTTTACTTTTTCACTCTTGAAATTTCTTAGATTTCAGGATATAATTTGTTTCTGTGTGTTGTTCATATTTGTAAAAGTGACAGGTAAAGAAGGGAGTAAGGAAAGATATAATGTTAATGCTTTTCTGAATAGCTTTTATCATTTTGCTTAGTTAATAGGCAGAGAGAGACTGTAGGTCGTTTCCTTATCTGTCTGTGGGTATGTTTTATTATTTTGTAAAATAACTGCAGTAGATTAAGCACAGGAAAACTACTGACTTTGCCTATGTAATGGAATTTTAAGACGATACTGGTCTCTGTAGGAGATGCAGTACGCTGTCTGAATATTCAGTGTGTGTGTGTGTGATTGTGTATTCATCTTCTGCTGTCAGATGTCTGCTCCTTCCTAGTTTCAAATTGGACTACATATGCAAGCTTTCATGGAAACATAGTAGCGTTGTATTAAGCTGAATATAGCTTCATTAAGAGAAATTCTTGGATATTTAGAGCTATCTTTTAGCTTTGGCTGTCCCATAGAGTGTTTAGCTGTATAGAAGGTGTCCTGCTGTCGTTGCGAAATGCGTGAGGTTAGTACCTTAACCCCGCCCCCCTCTGTAAATGGCCGCAGGGTTGTCTATGCCGACGTCAAATAGAGTATATACACTATAATTATGGTTACAATCAGTGTGCCTTTTCCTTGAAGTATGCTCCCAGTTGGGATTAATTTTTTATGACTAAATCGGCGACGTTGTTGTGGTCCTGTTGTGTATGATTATTGCCAAGTTCGCAATGATTCATTCCATCCTTGCTGAACAGGGTAGAAGTCGCGTTTTAGAGTAGATTTCATGAGTCAATTGGTACGTGTCAGCGACAAACTCAGAGGTCAACAGTCAGGGCTTTTTATGCCGTTGAGTAACATGAGAATTGGAAGAAGGATGGTGGTCTAGATTGGGGATCCTTTACGAGGTAAATGTCATTCACCCGGTGTTCAAGTCATGTCAGAGAAAGGTCAGTTATCAAGGCACTGCTAAATTACTCCGTCTGTGAAAGATACGACTTGTTTATGCGATGCCGGTTTCTCATGAACTCTCCAATTGTGGTTCGTAATTCATTTGTTCTGTAAATCATTTGAAGAGGAAGTTGATTGTTATAGTGAAGATAAGAAGTAAAATGCCTGTGAAATGTGTCAGAGACACGAGGCGTGGTTGCTTAAAAATAGCCTTCCATTCGTTTCACGCTGGCCAAGCAGTCGTCAACATTATCTTCCTGAAAAAGTGAAGAAAAAGAAAGAAGGGTAACGGGTACGTTATTAAGGAAAGTGGAGGAATGATCGAAGGAGGAAGGAGAAAGAGAAAGGAAGAGAAGGGCCATGGTAAAAAAGTATCGGAAAGAAGAAATGCAACATAAAGAGAGCTAATGAAGAGGGTTATTTGAATAAAAAGTAAAACTGGATATTGCAAGAGAGTAACAACTTGACAAATAAGAATGAAGAAGACGTAAAGACTAATAAAAAAAACTGTCAAGAGGAAGAAACCAAGTAAACACAGAAAAGAGTGAGCTTTTAAAAATTGTACGTGATGAACAGGTTTCTTAGTGTTTTGATTTTTTTCAACACACATTAAATTCTTCGTGTATCTTCAGGTTGTATTGACTCGAGGTATTAATTGTGAATTTATGGTTCTGCGAGCATTGTAACTCGAGAACGCAGTTTAATTAAACGGGAAGTTATAAAAAAATTTGTAAAGAATAATTTATCGTCGTAATTTCCCCTGAGGGTTTACAATAAAAACGTGGAACATTTGAAAAAAAAAAAGTGGCTTTATGAGAATTTGCTGGGTAGATGTCATCTAAAACATTTAAAAAATGGGTAGAAAGTGTGTGGCTTAAAATTCCTCTCCGTATCCCACGGGAATACCTCCTCCCCCCACACCACTACGAAAGATAATCGTAGGTAGCTGATTACGTGACGCTAGGTAAAGATGGAATGTTTGCAGCAAAATCCCACGGGTCTCCGCTTCTCTTCCGGTGAAGAATTGTCGCGGGAGATGGCCTTGACTTTCCACATAAACTGTCTTTTTTTTTTTTATTAGTTCTAGAAGAAAGTTTTATCTCCTTGTAGAGTTTTTCATTAAATGCCATAACTCTCGATCTTCCGTCTGATTTTTTAGTTAACAACTAAATTGCAGCAATATCGTCTTTATAAAGAATTAACGATTCTTGTATGTTACGCATTTGTTATGTTACTGTATTTACTTGTGGCCATGGCAATTTAATCTGAAAATTTCTTTACAATGGATGTATGTTGATAATCATTCATTCAATTAGTTTTGTTGTTGATTTCTTACCCTTAAGTGAATCTCATCACAATGTTTCCAAAACCAGTAATGGTCAGGTATTGGTAATGGAAATTATATACATTATACTGTATGTAATTTATATTTTATTTATAAAATATAAATTTATATTTTATTTATAAAATATAAATTACTGTCTATTATGAAAAGGTTCAGAATTTCTACTGTATTTTTCCTTTTATTTAACCTCTTGTGAAGAAAGGGATTTTTCTGATATTCAGAACAATTTTATTTGGTCGCAGAAAATGGAAATATGATTCTCTCTCTCTCTCTCTCTCTCTCTCTCTCTCTCTCTCTCTCTCTCGTTTGCATTTATAATATTTACAGTCAGGCAATTATGTTAACGCTTCAGGTGCCTGTGATACACTTTGTCACAAGGGACATAATGGTAAGGTGGTACTATAATAATAGATATTCGCCACAACAAATCTTACGAAAGAGTGAAACCTTAGCTCGGGTTTGACTGGGATTGAGTTGAGACGGTGCCAGAAAACCATAAAGGAAGGAAAATAGAAAGGAAAGGAACGATTGTCGAAAGAGAAGGAATGCCTGGCATGACGTTCCTACAATTCTGCGTTTGAAGCCGTGGGCATCAAAAAGGAAAATCTCTCTCTCTCTCTCTCTCTCTCTCTCTCTCTCTCTCTCTCTCTCTCTCTCTCTCTCTCTCCTCACACACACACACACACGCGCCCTTTAGGAACTGAAGCAGAAACAGAAGAGATTCGCTTCAAGTTGAGGAGATTAGATAAGGAGTAAGAAGAAAATGCTGCAAGAAGTTAAGGGACTTCAACCAGACGGCTTGGTGTAGTTTCGAACCACGTGTGTGTCTATCTCTTTGCAGAGAGAGTGCACTCACACATGCAAGGGTTTGTATATATATATATATATATATATATATATATATATATATATATATATATATATATATATATATATATATATATATATATATATATAATTTATATATGTTTGTGTGTGTATACATTCATAAAACGAGGAGATAAAAAGATGTTTATATACGCTAAGAATATGTAAAGCTAATCAGTCTTTTATTATTCTGAAATGCTAAAGTTTTCATTACAATATTTAAGGTGTTTTGTAAAGGGATATGATGACTCGCTAAACTGATAGGTATTATTTAATTAAAAATTTTCTATACTTTTACAGCTGATATTTTGTTACGGACATGCACTGTTCTAGTTTCCCAAATATCTGGTATATCTTGGATACAATTTTGGGGAAGTACGGATTTTTATTTGTGTTCCTTTGGTTACTGACTTGATGCGATATAAAGGTATTTCGGTGTAAGCCTTGTTGCTGGAGTATTATTTCGTATATTGGTTAATTCATCTTCTTTTTCATATTTGCTCTGAGATGTAAAGATAAGTTTTATGTATTTGGTTAGCTTGTAAGTGTAGGAGTGTGATATTGCTGCTTATTGTCTATTTATGTGTATTTATATTTCATCGTTTCTTTACGTATGCTTTGTTCTGTGCACGGGGGAAGTATTTGCCGCAGTGGAGTTTGCATTGTTGCTGTGTAAAGTAAAACGTTTTTACTAGATTTTGGTATTCATGGCCTTGAGAAAAATGCGTGGTTAGAATTAGTAAAGAATTGAAAGTTTCTTATTTTTCAAGAATTCAGTAGGGACTTTTAAAAGTTTCATACAGACTGGGGTTCATATTTGCACCTGCACACAAGGAAAGATGCAGAGGTGGGGAAAAATTCTCTCTCTCTCTCTCTCTCTCTCTCTCTCTCTCTCTCTCTCTCTCTCTCTCTCTCTCTCTCTCTCTCTCTCTCTCATATACAGATACCTGGACAATCACTTAATCAGCGCTGACGCAGGCACATTTAATACACAAATCTCCCTAATTCCTAATAGATTATGTGAGAGTGGAAGATTGCAAATTGCCTCCATTTGCGAATTGTTTGCAACCGAAATGTAGTTGGTATTATCATTCCTCGCTAGTTGTTCTCTTGCTCTCTTCATATGGTATTTATTATTATTATTATTATTATTATTATTATTATTATTATTATTATTATTATTATTATTATTATTAGTAGTAGTAGTAGTAGTAGTAGTAGTAGTAGTAGTAGTAGTAGAAGTAGTAGTAGTAGTAGTAGTAGTAGTAGTACTGGAAATAAGCACAAAAATAAAATGTGAATTTTAGAAATAAATCCCTACTCTCCCTCACTCCAGTTCGAATCCAGGACATTTCGGTCAGATTGGGGCATCCTTTTTTTTCTCACCCGAGGTTTTGGTTTCGATCCCGATGTGAGCTAGGAATTATTATCATTAATGTTGTTGCCGACGTCCACTGCTTATTACATATATGCCGTAAATGATTTCTCACATCCGTAAATTAGATCAGAGCAGTAACCTGCATGTTGTGAAAAGGGGTTAGGTTGTAGAGACTGGCTTGGTCTTCTTCGAGTCATTAGCTGCTTCGGTACTTTACTATCATCTTCCCATATGTAAATGAAAACAATTTGCACTTAAAAGGCCTACTCATGAGATTATCTAAAACGTGATTAAACGGAAATTTTACTCTCCCGAGACGTGTCTGGGGAACAAAAAGGCGGATCTCAAAGTAAGAGGAGCTCGATCCACCCAGTGGAAAAGGAATCCGAAGTCACTTGAAAAGGAATGCTACTGCTTTTAAAAGAAGAATTTAATATCCTAATTCTTATTTGATCCTTCTCTTTTAGAAGGGAAAAGGGGAGGATGAAAAGACTGAGAATGTAATCATCAAATCAAAAGAAATTCCTTATTTTTTTTCTTCCAGTATTTTTGCGTCCGAGGTATCCAAATATTTCGGTTTTGAACAAAGGTTATGATAGCTTTAGTATTCCGGAGGAAAGTTTTACTTTCATTTCGTTTATATGTATATGGTTTAACGATGTTCCTTTTGCGTTAATTTGCAAAAATCAATAATCGGAGGCATTTACTGTTTACTTATCGGAATTTAGAACCGTTTCTTGAGAGAAATGCCATTTTCATTTCCAGACTTACACTCTTGGTGTAATTTCCATCTTTCCAGTGTCACTTATTGGGTGCATTTCCCTCTGTCAAGAGGCAAAATTAAGGAATTTTCAACCCGTCAGGGTTTCAAATTGCTGGCCACTTTTCCCCTTCCAGTTTCATCCATTTTCTGGCGTTCATTTGTTTTCGAGTGTTACACGTTCTTGCTATTTTGCTTTGTCAATATCTTATAGTAATAAGTGTGTTTTCTTCAGTATTTCATTAGGTTAATGACTTATTCCCAGTGGCCTCGTAAGTGTAGCTTGTTGCTGTCGTTGTCCCATTTTCATGGCAAATTTCCATTTTTCTTTGTCACAAATAGGCTTTAAAATTTAGTTTTCGTGTATTAAACGTTGAGTGCTATTTTAGTTTTTCTGTCGTCAAATGTTGAGTGTTACTTCAAGCGTCAAGTTTTACTTCAGTTTTCTACTGTTCATCGCTGTCAGATATCTATTCGTATTTTTAATTTTCTCTAGCAGAGTACTTTTCTGAACTTTCCAGTATATCATAAACTGGTTCCTTTCTGACCTTTCCTTTAGTAGAAATTTTTTTTTTTTTTTTTTTTGTAGAGTGGGAGGCTATCATTAGTTGCCACATATTTAAGAATATAATAGTTTTTGTGTTAGAGTTCAAGTGTTCATAAAATTTTTCCTTATTTAAGGTATCCAGATCAGCCAAAATCACCAAATGGTTGTTATTTTAGCCTTCCCGTATTGGACATCTCGACTCAATATTCGCTTTTCATTTTTCCTGGTTGTCTGCCATTCTCATTCTTTCCGCTACCCAACATTGAGCAAGTTTTTCCTTGCCTATTGATTGGTAGGGATGGTGGTTTTTCCCTCTCCTGTGCCCAGTTTCGCTATTTTCCTGCTCTGTTCCTTAGTGCCAATTCTCTTCCCACAATCGGCGAGCTAAATACCAGACTTGCTTCGTCCAGTATATCTGTCGGTCTTTGGAAAGTTTAGAGTATTAAGAATCGTCCCAGCATGGGTGTTTGGTAATTGTGTTGTGTAATGTTATATTAGGTATGGAAACCAATTGCACGACTAAAATGCCACAACTTTGATGACTCCAGTCATCAATAGATTACTATTAAATACCGTGAGTTGTCAGTAAGTTTTACTCCACTCCTGCGATGACCATAGACATTGCAACTCCAGATTACTTAACCCGATTAATTCGTCTTTCTTGTGTGTGAGCAAATGTAACATTTCGATATCCTCAGCAAAGAAAGAGTCGACAAAAAACAAGGCCCATTCAGATCATGTTAGCAAAAAACACCATTACGTAGAGTTTCTCATTACCGCATCGGATTCGACAATTTTTCAGTTTTATGCCCATTGCTAAGTGAATATGGTTTTTGCCACAGCCAACTATTTTCTAACGTCTGTGTGGAATGAGCCCACTATCAATTAAATCCGCTCTGAAATAAATTTTTTTCTTTAACTCACCTTATACACATAAACGGGTAAAAATTGTTTCCGAGTTTTCATAATAAATTTCTTGAGGATTTTTTGTCTCTTTTGTACCAACGAACATTGTTACATGCTTGGATCGAACGAACTAATGAATTATTGTTTTCTTGGAAAGTACTTAGATAAATTTTGTAGCGAGTCACGTTTGCAATAGTTAACAAATCTTTTGACAATTCATTCTGTATTGTATCTGGATTTTCTCATATCCATTTTAGCGTGGAAATAAAGGACAGTTTCTGTTCCTCAAGATTATAATGTGTATTTACAAACTTTGATTTAAAAAAGTAATCTAAAAAAAATACGACAGTTATTCTAGTTTATCGTACACAAACGTGTGTGTGTATATATATATATATATATATATATATATATATATATATATATATATATATATATATATATATATATATATATATATATATTATGTGCAAATACATACATATATACATACATACAAATGTGTGTTAATTCAAACGGAGAGATGGAGAGCGCCCATGATATGAGCTTGGTATTTCCCTTTTAAATGCATATCTGGCTCAAAATATTTATTATTTTGTACACGGTCTCGCTAATGAAGGCAATGTTTATTTAATAAAGGTACCGAGAAGTATTGTTTTAAAAAGGGTACATGGTTGATTGGCTGCAGTTCTTTGTAATTTGACCAACAAATAATCATTTCAAAGATTACATTCCTTTTTGCTCAGTGAAGCTTTGTCTCCTTTTGTATTGCAATGTTCTCATTAGTTTTGTTTAGCAGTTTTGTAAAGCTGTGTTAGAATAGGATCTCTCTCTCTCTCTCTCTCTCTCTCTCTCTCTCTCTCTCTCTCTCTCTCTCTCTCTCTCTCTCTCAAAAAAACCTATACAGTATGTGAATGAGTTCGGGTTCTGCCAATTTGGAATATGAATTACTGTCCATGTTCATTAACTAGAATTTACTAAGCAAACTTTTGTAATACACGTGTGTTCTTTGTATGCATGCATGTAGTATGTTTACCTCCCTTCCTTTCGCCATTCCTTTCGTACATTCATGCAAAAACAGAACACATAAACGCGCACACTTTATTTTCTGAGGACCTTCAGTACATTTGCCATTATGTCAGCGAGTACTCGGGATCATGAAGCCTGTTTCTGATTTTCCAAGAATTTCTATTGACATTATCAAGCATTGTGGATCTCTTGTGTTAGTATCAAATTTGAGCTCTGTTCAGAGTGGGCTGTGTTATGTTTGGTCGTTAGTGAACCGTGTATTTATCTAGATTATTATTTCCTAAATATGATGTTCACACAGTGGCAGTTAAAATGTTCATTTTGATAACCACAAAAGCCCTGAAATTCAAGTTAACGCCATATTTTTGCTCATACTATTAACAACAATTTGGTCCATAGTTTGTGTCAAAAGACTCAAAGGGTTAAATATTTTTGTAGTTATTTTATTCATGCGACGTTGCATCACAGTGTTTTGCAATTTCGATGCCGTCGGCAACTTATAATTATGTAGGCGGACCATTTTTTCACCCAATAAATATATGAATTGGTGTTTGATAGCCGTCCTTATGTAATTTGGTGAAAAGAAATTGAATCTGGACATATAGATAATCTTGTATATGATGCTGAAATACTCATAGAATTATTCCTTCCTTGAAGTGAATTTTACACCTTTTTTCCCTCTCTAACAACAGAAGACAATGGACAGACAGGTTGTCAGGATGTAATGTCGGTGGTGCTCACAAAGAAACCCTTCGTATTGTTTATTTTTTTAATGATACCGGAAACGGCGACAAGGACATGTGGGCTTTTATTGATAAAAACAGATCTGCCTTTGCCAGAAATATTGCTACTAAGCCTACGTTGGCCCTACAGTCCCACGGGGAAAATAGGTGGTGGAGAGGATAGAGATATACGACTGTGTCTACGTTTTATCGTATGGCAATATCTTTCCTCACCGTCTGACTTTTGTATGGGGCGCTACTGCTCTTGATGTACCGCTGGCCTCATCAATAGTAGAATGATATTCTCTCCTTTTCTTTCGAGACGCTTTGCGGTTACAGGCCAAGGTTGAAATCCACTACGCAGTCTTGTTTTATTCTTTGAATCCTAAAACAAAACGCATGATGTAGTCTTTTCAAGGGTCACCTAGGTGAGTGACCTTTTGAATTTCTCGATGTGCATAAGCCTTGTGATTTGTGATGATTTTCAGTTGGTTACAGCTGAACCAGTTCAGATATGCTGAAAGAGGTCCTGTCATGAATATGTACTTTGTGAAGAGACAGTCATTATAAAAACAAGTGGGTCGCTAATACCATAAGCTATAATCTGGACATAGTAAGTATTGTTAATACTGCCATTTGAGGTATTTTCAGCCAAACAGTTGATGAATCGAGTGGCGTTTTGTTGTATGCCAAAAAGCTGACAAATTACTGACATTCATCCGCTTGGGTTGCTCATTAGGTTGCTGGGTTTTGAAGAATTGCATGATGGAATGCTCTAGAATGAGATAGGTAAATGGAACAGTTGCTGGAAAGTGAATGAGTTGCTGTGTTCATGGAACGCAAATGCAACCTCAGTTGTGGTTTAAACTCTACAGGCTCTGCCTGTGCCCCTACCCCACATAAGAGGTGCTCAGGTTGATATTTACGCAACATGTAAAATGCTTTTATTTATTCAGGCTCTTTTTTGATGGACTGAATTTGACGACAATGAAATTGGAAAGGGAAAATTTTATGCATGGTTGAATATTAATCCTGTCTCGGAAATAGGAAGGCACCGCCATTGCAAATACATAATCACCTGGATACATAGATAGATAGCTGGGTACGTCGTTTGCCTTACATATTAATCCCGTAGGTGTACACTTGCTTTTACTATTTACAGTTTTGAACTTCAGGAGGATTTCGTTAATATTTTGAGTAATGTTTTGTTTGCCCAACACTAATTACTTAATCTAAATATCCAGATTAAGTTTTGTAATTTCTTCCTTTCCATGTCATGATTAGTGTTCTGGAGTGCGAGAGATTGGAAGTGTAATTATTGTAATGACGCTATTTTCCACTTTGCAAGCAGTGCATTTTTGTGTATCTTAATGACGGGGCCAAGGTAGCTTTGGCATTTTTGTCTTTCTCCGTATCTTTTAGCGCAAAATTAAACTGCTTTTTTTTTTTTTTTTTTCCACCCTTTGAACCCTCTGCGTTCTCGGGATTAATGAACATTTTTGGTCTAAGGGGCGTTAACTGGAGCCAGATCGTGAAAGTACTGTTTGTTGTAGCTAGCTGGGTACATGCAACTTGAGCAAGTTGCTTGTCAAGAATGAAATATCAGTTAGGATGTATAATTTGCTGTATGGGCTTGCTTAGACGGTGACATTTATGTTTAGGCTGTCGATATGTTCTATTCATGGCTAAGAGTTTTGATAGGTTTAGGCATCGGGTGAACTTCATATGGGCGCCGTATTTGGAATAGTAGTATGAGCTGAGCAGGAGCTCTTGGTATCTCAAGACCAGCTTATTCTAACGACCCTAATAGGAGATTGGTCCTGTAGGTGAGTGACGGTATCCTTGTTATGTGAAACCAAAATTTTTTTTTTTTTCCACTTGTATGAAAACTCGTGATTTCCTAGGGTTGATTTTACCACCTGCCTCATGAAATAATTTTGTTTCTACTGTAGGTGTATGTCGATTGGCTAGATTAAATCGGGTAGAGTATAGTTTACCCCATGATGAATATTTAGGGATAGTGAACTTTTGGAGTTTTGCCAACTTCAAGTTAACCTCGTTGTTATCCACTGAGAGATGGAGGATAACTAGCGATATAAACCTGTATTTTTTGAACAGCGACTGCGCATAAGACTTTCAGGTTCAATACAGCATTTGAAATTAGGAATTAAGGAAACTAATTTCAAATCCTACTTTAGGCTAGAGCGGATATATTGAAGTACATAATTTTTTCTTGTGGATGACAAATTTCATGTGCTTTAAATGTCAAGGTATAGTACGTTTAGTTGATCGTTGTTTTTAGTTTTATTTTTAATTTTAGTTATAACTCATATGTGCACTCTGGCAACTCTAGGTATTACAGTTTCACGCCTTCCCTTCTTCGCCATAGAGCCATCGCCATGTTTTGGAAAGGACAGAGCCACAATATAATATATAATATATATATATATATATATATATATATATATATATATATATATATATATATATATATATATATATATATAATTGGAAGCACTTTAGTTTCGGCGAATGTTGCTCCTGAGGATGGTCGTTTTTACCATTCAGAACAGGGATCGACCATGCATGGGAGTAGAAGCAGTCGTTTAGGATTGCCTCATCTTCCCTTCAGGGTAAAGGATGAGATGAAGTGAGATGATCAGTGACCGGAAAGTCACGTTTGTTACTCTTTTGGAGTGAGACTCCGGTTTTCGACGCTCATCTAAAAGGTCACTCTGTGACGAATTTCGTAAACAATAAATTCTTGAATAAACTGCGAGTGAAAAGTAATAAGAAAGTATATGATTACGTTTGGGTTTTAGGAAGTTGAGTAGCCAGGTTTGTTTTGATTGAGAACCTTGGGAAGGAGAGGAAGAAACATCATCCAGATTGGAACAGTCCATTGATTCTCTCTCTCTCTCTCTCTCTCTCTCTCTCTCTCTCTCTCTCTCTCTCTCTCTCTCTCTCTCTCTCTTTATTTGTTCGTTGTGTATATGTGACTGTAATATTGCTTTTATGTGTTTCCTCTCTTAGGACAGCGTAGGATGGTCGTGTGCCTTTATGAATCTTTCCAGGAAATGGCAAGAAGTGTTCGAACATTCACCCCATCCTTTCCTTTCGCTTTCATCGGGTGATTTTCATGCAGCCATTATTGGCAGCAACGCCTCCGAAAAAGAATGATGCTGCTCCTTCTAGTGTGGCAGTCATAAATGCCCCAGGAAATAAACAACAGAGAACCTTTTCATCGCAAGTATCCCTCTCTCTCTCTCTCTCTCTCTCTCTCTCTCTCTCTCTCTCTCTCTGTGTGTGTTATTCCCCTTCATTCTTTAGAAACGTTCCCCCCCCTCCACCCCAGTCTACCTCTCAAGAAAGGCAAGTGGCGCATATCTTGCTTCAGCGACTTCAAGGTATCTTTCTCTTTTTTGAGGTGGAGAGGAATTTCTACTGGATCTTTTTCTCCCCCTTTTGTAAAACGACCATTTTTTTTATCGCCATTTTTTTTTCACTTATATCACGTCGAAATGTAACCATGACTCCGTTCCCATTTTCTTGTGCCCCATGTTCCGTTTCACGTGATATCTCACGGCATATCTTCATTTTCCTTTCGTGTGGCCTTCAATGATTAGGTTCTCCTTATCGGAGTGTTGCTAAACAAGGATACTGATTTTCAAGAAACATTTCCGTTTCGTGGTATTTTAGAAACATTTTATCAGTGGCATTCATTCCCTTTCATTAAGAAACTGAAAACTGTTTGAGAGCTCCCGAAGAGTTGACGATTCCGGCTCGGAGATGCTTCACAGTTTCTTAGTCTTGACATGATTCTGCCTTTGGAGAGAGTTTTCGTTTTCTTTTTCGCTTTGGATTTTGTTATTTCTACTTTATTTGTTGATTTTGTTGCTAGTATTTACTCAAGAGGAATTCATCATATTTCATAGTTGTTTGCTGGGGCTACATTATTTTACAATACATTAATATAAAAATGAATCTCAATAGTACTTTGAAATGGCGTACATGTTTGCATGGTAATTGTCCCTCCCATCTTTTACAAATCAAACTTCTCTCCTTCACAATTATGTTAAATTTAAGCACTTGAAAATTGAACTCTCGTGACGAACTAGATGTTGAAATTTTACGTTATTTCTATCAATTATTTCTTTTAGTTTTGTATTTCTTTTTTTGCCCGTTCTCCTTTTTATGTGAGTCTTACCCTTTTCGCTCTTCTCCTTGCAGTTGTTTTTGCAATGGATGAAAGTTCATGATTCCATTTTGGGAGTAGGTACTTGATTTAACATACAGCGGTTTAGCCTGGGTTATTAATACTGAGCGCATGGGCGTTTGTGTTGGGAACTCCTGTAGTGACCAACATATTCTTGTGCAAACGCACGAACAATTTTTTTTTTTTGTCAGTTTGAGTTTAATCTTGTAGAGGTACATTACTTTTGATAAATTAAAAAAGAAAAATACGAAGAAACATGCTAGTAAATAGCTTTCGGTGCTGTTTGCTTGTTCCCCAGAGATTGTTTACCAATAATCTGAACAAAACACAGGATTGAAACCCCCCAAAAACCGTCATTCACGAGTTTAATTGTAGGCAGTTGGAAATGGGTTCGATGTTTTAGAATGAAACCGGGTCTCCGGCATTCAGTAAATATTTATGAAAAGGTGTCTGTAATTGTGCAATTTTTGCCCAAGTGTCAACAGTTTTGAACAAGCTAATAAGCACATTTACCTGTAGAAATTGATTTTTATTCTTCTGTTGTAATGATAGGTACGCAAATTCTTTAAAAAATTAGTAATGCTTCCATTGTTTCAGTAGTAAGGTGTGGGACAAAACATGCAGTTTCCCCTGACTAAGACATCTTCGTATCCTATATATAACTTGTATGTATGTATGTATGTATGTATGTATGTATGTATGTATGTATGTATTTATATACGTGTATGTATGTGTATATATGAGTGTTTGGGGAAGGTGAGTGTAGCTAGCAGCTTCAATCTTTGTACAGGCCTACTTCCTGGTAAGAAACGGAAGGAATACCTTAAACGGGGTAAAGGCGTGAATCGGAGATAAATGCTAAAGGCTTCTGCACAGACGGGAAGAAAGAGAGGAAAATACCTGTAAATGTAATAATATGACACGTAGGATTTGGTCTCTGCGTTACACAGATAGGATTTGCTGAGGAGAGAAGAACCAGAATAGACGGTTAATAGGATACCACCGATTCTCTCTCTCTCTCTCTCTCTCTCTCTCTCTCTCTCTCTCTCTCTCTCATATGCCGTCAAATAGACGATAATCTATTGGTAGCTGGCTGCCATTCACCCTGACTATCTCGTAGCGTTAATGAATTTCTTTAGCAAGATTTAATTGGAAATGTTGCTGGATCACTTGTCATCTCTTCCTACCCCTCTCCCCTTACCCATTCCTCCTCCTCCTCTTGATTGAGGGGGTTATCCTATCCCATGGTTACTAAAATAATGAGATGTGGTAGCTGCCATTATCGAAAGGCAGGGCTTTTAAAGTTAAACTTTAAGGCGTGTAATAAATTATAAGAGAATGAGATGGAGGAAGATGAGGCCGTGTGATTTGATTGAAGGTGTGGTTACTCTCTAGAATTGATTAAAATTCGTCTCTTAAGGAACGGTTGTAAAGTAAGTTGTAAGAATAGCTCCCGTATTATATCTCTGGGATGTGTACAGTAAGTTGGTAAAATTGCATTTCTCTCTCTCTCTCTCTCTCTCTCTCTCTCTCTCTCTCTCTCTCTCTCTCTCTCTCTCTCTCTCACACACACACACACACACACAAAATAAGTTGAAAGCTTGCTTGTCGTTCCTTATTGTGCTAAACGTAAATCGATGAAACTAAGAAGAATCAAGCGTAGTCCCAAATCTACCAACACACTCACTAAAACCTGGAACCTGTACCTTTATTTCCCACTATAATCCTACTAATGGTGTCAATTGATCTCGGCGCCAACCAATTTCGTGTCTGTCATCTGTTCTCGCGGCCTCTAACCAACAGAACTCTGTCCCCCACGCCATCTCAGCTATCTCATAACCAGTAGACATACCTGAACTTAATGTAGACAAGTTCCTGGATATTTTACCAGATGAGCGACGATGCAGTAAAACCTGTCGCTTCAACGGTCTTGATACCTACCAAATTCTAGCTTCATCTGAGTTCCTCGTTGGACGAATCGGTAGAGTTCTCGGCTTGCATTCTGCTAGGCCCGAGTTCGAGTCTCCGGCCGGCAATGAGGAATTTATTTCTGGTGATAGAAATACATTTCTCAGTAAAATGGGTTCGAATTCCATTATAAGCTGTAGGTCCCGTTGCTAGGTAACCAGTTGGTTCTTAGCCACGTAAAATAAGTATAATCCTTCGGGCCAGCCCTAGGAGAGCTGTTAATCAGCTCAGTGGTCTGGTTAAACTAAGCTATACTTAACTTAGCTTGATCTGGTGACCTTGTATAGAGTCCATAAGCCAGATCTAACATCATTGCTTTCACTAACTGCAAAAATAATATCAGAGTCCACGGAAGGATGATCCCCCTTAGCCCTGGGAGGGTAGAACCTAGCTACAGGAAATCCTTGAGTGTGGGCGCGTGTGGGGGCAGGCAGTGTATGAAAAAGTTGGTGAAAGCGTATTTTGTGAGGAGAAATTAAAGAATCTCTCTCTCTCTCTCTCTCTCTCTCTCTCTCTCTCTCTATATCTCTATCTATATATATATATATATATATATATATATATATATATATATATATATATATATATATATATTTTATATACATATATATATGTAATATTTATATATATATATATTATATATATATATATATATATATATATATATATATATATATATATATATATATATATAGCATATATATACACACACATCCTAGACATGTATATTTATATCTAAGATTTTTCTGAAAATTTGACGTGAGCTTGTGTTGTAAGGGGTAATTAAAGTTTCTCTCTCTCTCTCTCTCTCTCTCTCTCTCTCTCTCTCTCTCTCTCTCTCTCTCTCTCTGAAATTAGGAGGTCTTCGCTTAAAATAGAAAATATTTGATATTGGAGAGGGAGAAACCTTTCGACCTTTTTTTCAATATTAGTCGTCGTTGGTCGGAGACAGCTCTCGTATTGGAATATTGACTGGTGATAATTGGAAACATGTGTGCTCCTGGAGTATGTGTGTATATGAGGTCGCCTGATCGAAAGCCCCAGCAACGCAAGATGTGCGTCCGTCTCACTAATGAACCTATTTCTCGCTTTTTTTTTTTTATTCCATTCGTATTTTTTTTCTTGAGAAAAATGGAAAGGTAAATTAATGTTTCCTTTAATGATGGTGTTTGTCATACTAATTCTTTTGTGGGTTTTTATGTACGTCAGGAAAAAAAGGAAATAATTACACTTTCCGATTGTGCTGTTGAATTATATGGTCAAATGTTGGCATTGTTTTAGAAGTATCCAGTTCAAAGAAGTGGGAGTCATTATCTCGGACTATGTAACATTGTCTAATCATACTGACAGAATTATATAAAGTTGTTGCAAGCAGTCGGCATGGATACTAAGAACATTCTCAGAGATGTGAACAGGATGGGCGTACCTTGGACGATGTTGATCAAATCATTTATAAACCATTGTTCACCAGTATTGTCTACCCACCCAAATAACTGTACTCAAGTAGATCAGCTCTTGGGCGTTCTACGTAAATTTGCAAAAAAAAAAAAAAAATAAAAAATAAATAAATAAATAAATAAATAAATAAATAACAGCTGAAAATCTGCAGGACGTTTCTGTGTTGTGCTAGACTGAATGCGATGAAACTAAGTAGCATTCATCGCAGGGACGAACTCTGAGCTTTTATCCGGGTTAGGTTCCCAAGCTAAGAGCACACCAAGTGAAACCGGAAACCCTTGCCCTTGCCCTTCACTCACACCAGAAACGTAGACGGGTGGCGGGATTCTCCCTGCCCAACGTATTCTGTACTATAACCTACCTGAGATTGCTTGTGCATCATCATCTCCATCGCTGCATCTTAGCCAGCTTAAATCGCTCAATACACATATTTAAACAAAAGTTCAACAATTCCCAGAATAAACTGATTGGTGAGGTAAGATGCAATGCCATCGGTCATTTCAGTGGCTCCATTATGAGACCCAATTCTTACTCAATTTGCCACCTTGCCTGCAGTCACGAATTCATGACTGACATCATTGTTGTCAATAACTGCAATAAATATTGTCCAATACCAAACAGTGGATGCCCTTAACGAGGTAATCCCCATCCCCACAGATGGTAGAACCGATCTACTGGTAAAGTCTCTCTCTCTCTCTCTCTCTCTCTCTCTCTCTCTCTCTCTCTCTCTCTCTCTCTCTCTCTCTCTCTCTCTCTCTCCTGTGATATAAGTGTATTATTTTTTTATAATTTAAGTGTTTTGTTATTTTCTTAGTGTTCAAGGATCTCCCAGTAAAATTTTAGTACCATCTTAATTTTCAGGTAGTCACTGGAACTAATTTAGTTGTCAGGTTCTTCTAGTCTTTCCTTAAATGGTAAGCTCAATCAGTGTACCTAGGGAACTGTGCATTTTTAGGCTAGAATACCTTAAGAAACATCCTTTCATCTAAAGAAATGTTCGTATGTTACTTGTGATTTTATTTGAGTTGTGTTCGCACTAGTTTATCGTCTGCTAAAAAGATAATGCATGCTAGCACCTTCTGTCAGCGTGACGTCACAGTAGGATTGTAAAACTTTATTGTGGCTTATAGTAAAACTGTGGATTTCATTGGAGGATATGTTAGAAATTGAGTCCGTATCCACTCCTCACTTTTTGACGTAGACTCCAGCTATAAAGAGCATGTTGTTAACATAAGCGACAATTGGTATTGTTCTTAATTAGGGTATCCTAGGATTGTCTGAAGTTAAGCTTAGTTTAACTTATAAAATTTTTACCTTTTGTGACACGGATTACTTTCAATAACCTTTGATGAGATCTTCAGTATTTTAAAAATCTTATCTGTCATATCTTACACAGTAATCCTGCCATTCTAGTTTAGCCCAACCGAGCTTAGGTCTATGGAATCTTCATGAGTGTTTTGCTGTCCATTCAAAAATTCTTCTGTAACTAACCACATCATTGATTTCCCTCACTCACAAACACACCTTATTACATAGACCTAATTTTTATTCACTTTACTTTTAATACAAGCTTGTAAATTGAAGGTTTTCTTCACATATTATTCAACTGTAAAGCAAAACCCAAAGAATTCATTTTGCACACAATGACGGGTATACACACAAATATAATAAAATTCTTTCTTAAAGATTTCAGTTTTTTTATGTTTAATGTTTTTAATCTGGTATGTTTTTTTTCTAGTTATGAAACATTTTTAAGTAAGAGGAAGACTTGTTGAGAGACTCGCTTTTTAAACGTAGCAATTTAGTTGAACGCAGTTAAATACATTCTTCCAGTTTATATGAGTTCATGGTATGACTTATCAGTCCTCAGACGTAATTTTGTAGCAGACATTCTTTGGCTCCCCCTTTTTTTTTTGTCCCAGTTTAAAGTTGGTGGATCCATTTGACTTTCTTTTTTACCAAATCCCGTATTTTCATATATTTATAAATTTTGTTTGAGTAGCACTTATATTGATAACATTTTTGAGTTGTTACACAGTTGTTATATATATATATATATATATATATATATATATATATATATATATATATATATATATACATATATATATATATATATACATATACATATACATATACATATACATATATATACATACATATATGATCCTTATGGATGGCGTAATCGGAGAATTCAGAGACAGGACAGTAAATTTATGTGCAAAGTTGTTCGATAAGAAGGTGAATCGTTGAAGGAGTGCCAAATATATGATATTTGCAGATGAAGAAGTAATGATTGGAGATAGTGAAGAGGAACTGCAGAAGCTAGTAAAAAGAGTTTGAAAATGTTTATAGAAGGACAAAGTTGAGAGTAAATATTAGCTAGAGTGAGGTTGTAAGGGTAAGTGAAAGGTAGGGAGATGAAGCAAAGATTGCTGAAATGAATACATTAAGAATAGAAAGGGTTAACTATTAAAGGTACTTCGGAGCAAGGTTTGGGAGTAAGTGTAATGGAGATGGTGGGATGAGAGAAGAGGCGAAAAAGTGAAGCAAGACAGCCAAGGTGAGAAAATATGAAGGAATTGTTGAGTCAACTCACCTATGTGGAAGTGAAGTGTGGATGTTGAATTCATATAGAAGAAAAAATTTTTACGCCGTTGAGATGAACAGCTTGATTAGTATACATAGCGTAAGAAGAATTGAAATGGAAGAAATATGGTTACTCGTAATTTTTTAAAAAAGTACTTTAGGTGAAAGGATGGGTAATTTTTGTTCTTTAGATGGTATGATTATTTAGGAAGAATTGGGCCGATGGAGATACTTTCCCAAGGTTTAAGGAAACCTACCAAATACCCAGTTCGAATCTTACCAGCCAATTATGAATGAGCCCTCATCACCAAACTGTTTAAAGTTATACAGCTTGATCCTCGGTAAAGTAAGTATTAAGGCAAATAGCTGGACACGGAAATTCTTCTCATTATTCCAAATATCAAGGAGCTCATTCAACATAGATAACGACGACGGGAATGGAACCAATAAACTGGAATGCCTGTAAACAATACGTTACCGAATTGAGCAACAAAAGTGAAATAGTTTATGTAAAAAATAACTAAATTTATGAAATAATTGAAACATTTTGGTATCAATAAACAAGTATAATGTCCCCCCCCAGCCCCCGTTTGTTTGTTTGTTTGTTTGTTTGTTCGTGTGTTTTTTGTTTAGCCCTTGTACTGATATTTCTTGTGCAGAATTGTTTTCGCTGAACTGTCAGCGAACCAGTTTCAGAATTATTTCATATGTTATCTTGCGAAGAAGAAAGCTTCTGTAAAAAAAAATCATCAGATTTGTAGTTTTTCTTCCATTGGTGGTAAAACGTCGCTTTTTAAAAGAACAGTTAATTGTCTTTGAACTATTGAGAGAGATAATAAATACTTGAATAAACTCAGTGAATCTTGGAAGATTAAAAACTGCAATTGTTGCTGAAGATGAAACTTGTAACATTTATACCTTAATTGTCTCGTTTACTTGATTTATTATCGTGATTCAGATTTACTACTGTTTTTTTACGACGTTGGCTTAAGAACAGTAATTTCGTACTGGATGGGCTACAAAAAAATTAACATTTTGAATGAGTTGACATGGAATTTTAACGCTCTCTCTCTCTCTCTCTCTCATATATATATATATATATATATATATATATATATATATATATATATATATATATATATATATATATATATATATATATATATATATATATATATTGTTTTGTGAGTGTGAAATCGTTTATGTGTGTATTTTTACCTCAGTCCTTTACCCACACAGAAGGATATGTGCTTGAGTTGATTGACGGTCATTGGCGGTCAGCATTCTTCTTTCTCTGTCCGTCGTTATTGAATTCAGTATTTATATAAACATATTAACTCTTGCGATAGTGAAGTTATTTGGGTTATATAGATATTTTACCATAATTAGTTCACTCTGATTTACGGTTGAGGCAATTCTGGAAAACATAATAATAACTTGAAGCTAAGTGCTCAGGTGTTCGTAGTACCTGTTCAGAGGGAAAGTGAAATGGATGGAATGGCTTTGTAATTGCCAATGAAGTGTGCGAGTTTAGTTGTCTATTGCAGAACCTTTGGAACTGAGTTCGTTATTTCCAGCTTTTTTTATTTTTCTTCTCTCGTTCCGTTTTAAAGATTTTTCTCCCTCAGCCTGGGGAATTGTTATTTGAGAGAGGCTTGGTATTTTCGAATTGCATTTGATTCTATGTACGTTTCCATGCCTGTAATTACGAAACACTGTTGAAGAACATTTGGAATATTAAAGTAAGTCCTTACACGATAATTATATATGAAAAATATATATAAAAAATATATATTCATGTATACACACATATATATATATATATTCATGTATATATATATATACATACACGTACATACATATATATATATACATATATATATATATATATATATATATATATATATACATATATATATATATATATATATATATATATATATATATATATATATATATATATATATATATATAATTGAAAATTGTAGTGTTAGAGAGGTTACTCCAGAAGGTGGTGGGGTGTTGAGTTACATTCAACAATATGCTAGTCACAAAATTCAGTGCTTAGGCCAACAAGTCAACAGCGCACCATAAGTTTTAACAGAACGCGCCTCAATCGTTCCTTCTCGCTTGGGAATCGAACTCTGGAACTCTTACTGGTTGGTCGTGAAATACTTGTCTCTCTCTCTCTCTCTCTCTCTCTCTCTCTCTCTCTCTCTCTCTCTCTCTCTCTCTCTCTCAACATACAGCCCAGTTTTCCAAGTTGTTTGTTGATTTGAGTGTGATTTAATTATGTTTGCTCCTATTAGTTTTCATATTCGAGTTTTCTTTTTACAGTTTGACAAGGTATACTATTTGCTAAAAGCTTTGCTCCCTAGGAGGAAATTAAATGATTAATTGTTGCTGAACAGCAGTGGACCTTGAAACGGGTCGAAAGTTTTATATTAATATTTATGGAGGGAAGTGTTGAGCTCAGTGTTGATTGATATGAAGTTACTTTGTAAAATTAGAAGGAAAGCATCCTCATTTTTACCGTAATGAGTCATACCAGAGGTCTTAAAGTATTCGGAAAAGGTAAAAGTTACGGTTTGAGGAGAAGAGTATATATGTACATTTTTCTTTTTGAAATTAAGATTACATTTGACCATTGACATTTTAGTCTCATAAGTTCCAAACTTGAAAGAATTAGCCATTTCAGCTTAATTTGTAATGGTATACGGAAAATAAACCCTTGAAACCACTGGAATAATATTTTGAAAAGTTGTGCGCACTTGGAAATGCTCTTGGCATTATTTCTGTCATTGCTTTGCCGTCTGTACTATAATTTTTGTTCCTCTGGTCCTGTTAGGAGGTTTGTTGCCAGGTTATGATGTGTTTTTCTGACACGGTTTAGCTTAGGAATTTTTCCAACTAGGGTTTGCTTGTTTATTTATTAATTGTTTTTGAACAAGGCCCTATGATCAATGATGCTTTTCAGTGCTCCCAAAAATTGCGTAATTACTTCACGAAAATGTGATGGACGAAACTGATTTGAATGAATTTTTATCGTATCTTCATAACATAAAATCCCTTAATTTTTTTAGTCTTCCATTCAGATAGATTCATGACTACAGTGAGGTTGAGTTTAATGGTGGTGAATATTCCGTGCATATCATTGACAGACCTAGATCCGGGGCAGTAAAATTTCAGAAGCAACTGTCGTCAATTGTGAAAGGAGTCAGATGTACAAGCGAATCTTGCCGGAATCTCGCATAACAGGGTTGTACACGTCTGTTCCGGTGGATATTGTCAGGCTTTATGGGAGATGAAGATTTAATAAAATGAGAACGAGGAGGAGATAGGACTGGGGATTGACAAGCCAAGGATATAAATGTGTGTAGAGTTAATTAAATGATGCCGAAAGGAAAAGGAACTTTATGAGGACTTTGGTGAGAGCTCTTATTACATCGAGAAATGGGGGAGAGCCTTTATTGGGAAGAGAAATACAACGGTGTCATTTCGACTGGAAATCGAGTGGTTGTCATTCATCGGTAGAGGGTTCTAGAACGTAAGTTTTCAAGGATTACGAGGCATCTCTCTCTCTCTCTCTCTCTCTCTCTCTCTCTCTCTCTCTCTCTCTCGTGAAAATGAAAAATTTCTCCTGTGGAAACAGTCTCTCTCTCTCTCTCTCTCTCTCTCTCTCTCTCTCTCTCTCTCTCTCTCTCTCTCTCTCCATCCATTCAGGAAATGGAAAATCGTTCGATGGAGTTGAACTTGTCTCAAACGTAATTAGAAAGAGTGGGTATTTAGACGCGCTTACTTTCAATACAAACTTGGGTTGGCTGAAATTTGTCGGGTCGAGTAAATCTCAGCGTGAAGACGAGGAGAATTCTGGCGGTCATGAAAAGGCAGATTTATTTCCATGAGGAGCTTTATTGAAATGGACGAACTTGGATAAATCCGGATCCGCGTATTCAGTGCAGTAAAACTCCTTGTTTTATTGGCTGATTTTATCTTTGTTTCTTTTGCTATTTTTTTTTTGTATTTACATTTCTTCTTGAAAGGACGGGTTGAGGTGGAATTGGCTTCGGTTGTTGCTTAGGATATCGGTAAATTTGAAATTATTATTTCTTTTGTAAGAATTACCTGGTAGTTCTTAATGTCATTTTTAATACATCGTTATTATTATTATTATTATTATTATTATTATTATTATTATTATTGCAAAATCTTATCAGGCATCCAACGAAAGTGTATGTTAGATTTCGGGGTGATATCAAACACCCTTATGAAATTGAAGTTCAGGATCGGTTGTGAGATGAGGCTAATTGGATTTTTCCATTGAAATTGAGAAACGATCCCTAGGTAATGGATATATTCAGGAGATCTGAAAAACAATATGATTGCCTATTTAGAGATTCCGGGAGTAGTTGATCCGCAAGTAATTACTATACTGTTTGTGTGTGCATGACTGTGTGCGGGAGAGGGAAGACACAGAGCTAGGGACGTGATTTATTTTTATTATTTCAGAAAGATCATTTAAGGCAGAGGAAGTGTATGAATTTATTGTCTATAAGGTTTGAAAACTCAGTTTTTCGCTTCTGCTATTAAATATTTTAGGATTGCACACTCGTCCGCAATAGAAGAAACTCGAATAGGAAAGAAACAGAGAAAACCCAGCTATTATTTTGAACTTTTCATTTTTATTTTAGGACGTCTTTGACCCTTGCTATTGCGATTAGGTTTCTACAAGTAGTAAATACTCCAGTAACATGTTTTAAAGAGAGAAAGAAAGCTATATCAACGTATTGTAAATGTTCTTTGAACTGTCACAATCACCTCGGATTTGACGAGTTTCCATTTCTGCGACCTTCGAATTAGTGCCTACTGAAATGCATCGTTTATATACTGATGTGCTCTTAGTACGCATGTACGTGTGGCTGACTCTTGGTAACAGTAGTGTCACATGGAATATACATAATACGTGAACACCAGGGCGATGGGGTATGTGTACATTGTGCGTACGCGCGCAAGTACACACAAACACACACACACGCATATAATTATCATCATTTCTCACCATAGGTTGTTGGGAAAGAGTTCTCCGTAGAAAATTAGGAACGGATGAAAAGGGGAAGGGGGCTAGCTATTTACTTGGCGATGGGACGGGTATGGTACGTCACCTGTTGATCTTCTCATGCCAAGGTTATTAATATGCATGCTCTATGGCTGTTGACTATTGGTATGTCATTAACATGAGTTTATGAGCTCTAATCGCGATGTCGATATAGGTTTTTCTTTATTTTTTCCCAGTTTTTTTGTTTTCAGTGTCATCTGTAAGGTAATGGAGGCTTTTTGTAAAGCAAGAATTTGCTTGGAAGGCTGTTGAAAGTATTAAAAATAGACGAGCGTAAAACTTGGTCACAGTGGCCCTGTAGATTTCTACTATTTTATATTTTTGGCATTTAACGAGTATGTATAATTTAACATTTACAGATTGTCACAAACTTATATTTTAGGGTTGTGGATCCCTTAAACAGCAGATGAGCCTCCTTATATGAAGCCAGTGGCAACCACGTCTTCACTTTTGTGTAATTCCGGAAAAAAAATAACATTTACGCCATCCAGCGTGGTGTGAAAGTCATCAAATGGCCAGGGGCAAGGGTTTTGCAGTCCCATATATATCCTGTAATTGTGTTGCAGCAAGTGGGCGAAAAAATCAAATACTTCATCTTGGGCTTTGAATTGTTGCAGAAAAAAGGGGATTTATGATAGCTGATTTGTTTAACGAGACTGCTGGATATGTTGAAGTAGACTCAAGAAAAAAAATTAAATACTGCGCATGAATGTAGTGCAGAAAAAAAGTGAAATAAATTATGGTTGATTTGTGCAAGGAGACAGTTGGATGTTTGGCACTAAGTGAGATAAAGGAGAAAGGGCTATGTGTGTGTAGGTTTTGGAGGGACAGAGAGTGATTGAAACCTTTGTACTCTTTCACCCATCTTCAGTCTTCCAAATACAAGTGCTATACCTTCAGTAGCCCTACACCTTTCACCTGCCCCACATGAAAGGTGTAGGGCTGCTGAGGGTATAGCACCTGTATTTGGAGGACTGAAGTTGGGTGAAAGGTTTTAGTTCAAGAATTGTACGGATAAGCTTGGATTTGGCAGGAGAAGAAAAATTGTAGTAGGGAGTGTTTCCAGGCCAGGATTGGAGAGTGAATGGAATTATGAAATAGTTGTTGCGCTAGGTGATTTAAATGCAGAGGTAGGCGGCAGAGAAAGACATTTTGGGAAGGTAGGGAGTCCATGGAATAAATTAGAAGGGGAAAGAGTCCTAGGAATGTGTTTGCAGAGGGGCTTGATTGTTGAAAATGGTTAAAAGAGTTTGATAGATTGCAAGTTAATGGATGTTATGGTGGTTGATAGTTCTTCGTTGGAGGGGTGGATAGAGCTGTCGCCTGGAACGCTGTTGGCCCAGCGTTAGACTCTCCTACCCGGCTAATGAGGAATTAGAGGAATTTGTTACTGGTGATAGAAATTAATTTCTCGTCATAATGTGGTTCGGATCCCACAATAAGCTGTAGGTCCCGTTGCTAGGTAACCAGTTGGTTCTTAGCCACGTAAAATAAATCTAATCCTTCGGGCCAGCCCTAGGAGAGCTGTTAATCAGCTCAGTGGTCTGGTTAAACTAAGATATACTTAACTTTTTGGGAAGTGGATAGAGGTATATGTGATCATCATTTGGTTGAAGCAGAAGTTAAGATGGATATAGGTTTAAGCTGAATAGGAATGGTCGGAAATGTACCTTTAAGGGTAATAAAATTTGTGTTTTATAAGAAGGAAGTGAGGCAGTCACATAAGAATGAAGAATGGGCTAAATTGAATTATACGAAGAGCATAAAATTTCAAGATGATCTTATCCTCGCGCACACACACACACACACACACACACACACACACACATATATATATATATATATATATATATATATATATATATATATATATATATATATATATAATATATATATATATATATATATATATATATATAAACATAAACATACAATATATTTCTATCCAAATGCTTATGTGGATCACCTGCTCCCCATTCTGCCATCATTCATAGTACTTTTCACTGTTCCATCT
>NC_089761.1:56869272-56899272 GCF_040412425.1 Macrobrachium rosenbergii
TGTAAGCACACGAATAAAAGGATAACTTTATAAGTTGTATGTCCATTAGCTTCTGGCACTCAACGCTAACGATAATGTCACATGACTTAGAACCCATCGGAATGGCCCTTTTCCTTTGATCAGAAGCGCCAGTAATAGCGGGCGTTATTTTGAACAAGGCCATCGACTGCAGAAATCCTTTAACTGCGATATTCTCGAACACCGAGAAACCGTTTCGAAACTGTCCATTTATCTGCAGAATAGAGAGATGTCACGGTCAATCAGGGTCACCAACCCCTTTGTTATTTCGTGGTAACGGACCTTCCTCCTCTCCAAAATGGCTGTGCGCGCGCAGGCGCATTCTTTCAAATCTCTCACTTAAATACGTACGTACTTGAATGGACTGTCACACACACACACACACACACACACACACACACACACACACACACACACGCACGCGTGCGCGCGCAAAACGTTAATATACGAAACGTAGCAAGGCTGAGGAAACTGCACTCCAGAATATGAATGCATGTAAATGGCTTCCATTAGAAAGACTGAGAACGAAAGTTGTTCGGCCTCTCTTTCTGTGTCTCGCTCACACACGCACACACACGTACACAAATAAGGTGAACAAAAGACATTTACGTAGTAAACATTCTTAGCACACACGCGAGGATATAAAGAAATTTCTCTCTCTCTCTCTCTCTCTCTCTCTCTCTCTCTCTCTCTCTCTCTCTAAAATCAAGAAAAAAAGCAGTAAAAGTCTCAGAGAGAGCTTGAATATTATAGTTAAAATGAAAGTAAATTTTGGTTAGGATTATATTTGTGACAGAATGTATGAGAAGAAGAGTTGGCGTGTTTTTGTAGTCCAGATGAGCTCTCATGGTTTTGATGAAGTAGCCGAAGCTTTGAATCTCCAAACTAACCATAGGCATAATTAATTTGGTTCCCGGTGTGATGTCTCAGATTCCGAAAATATTGTAGGACTCAGATGGCAGGATTTCCATAATCTCTGATGTCTTCGGAAAGTTGAAGGGCTTATTCATCATGTGAGAGAGGAGAGAGATTCAGTCAAGGAGCTTTGATATTCAAAAGCTTTCTTCTGATCCAGGAGGAATAGCTGTACGTGTGGAATGGCTACTGAAAATAGAACCCAGAGACATCCCCTCAGAAATTCAGCACAGTGTGTGCTACTGGAGAAGACTACTAGAACTTGTGTTTATATTTCTATACGCCACATGGAATTGTGAAGGATTCTTTACAAGGGGAAAAATCTGTTTGCAAATAAATACAAAATAACTGCCAAGTGTTGTTATTAGGAGGATGTTTATTGCAAATGCTACTCGATTTATGCGACAAGAGGATGTCACTCCTGGTCGAAGTAGGAAAAATGCATGCCAGGATGTTAGTAGCATTGCTTGTCCATTCTATCTTCATCTTGGTTGCACCCTTCAAGAGTTCTTTAGTATCCATCCCCTTGGTTCTCTTTTCTGAGCACTAAATAATTATTCTGCCATTCCCTGATATTACCAGACAAGCATTCCTCTTCGTCATTTATATGTGTTATCTTTTAGGTCTTCTCTCTGTTCTAGTTGCCATCACCTTTGGATGTCAGTGCCTTACATATCCTCAATCCAGTTCAGCGATTAAAAGTGTGTCGATGTTCCTTGGCTGCAAAATTGACATTGTTATTATTCAGTAAACCAAGTGACTGGTATTCGAATAATATAATGAATGTGAATCCCAACGCATTTTGTGATCAACGCTTCACCTTTAGCTAATGAGTATAAATAATCGTTTCTGTATTAACGCTTCCTTTGATATCCTTCACAGTATGTTTTTGCTCTATGTTAAAATGAGATGTGTGAGTTTATGTAAATGCCAGTTATTGCTTTCATTTTTGTATATGGTAATTAAATGCCCACTTATGAATATAGAAATTTAAAAAAAGATTTTATTTTCACTTTCTTTTAATTTGCAGTATATCATGAAAACTTCAGCGATTGAAATTTTGAAGTGGTTCATTGCTGCAGTGAAAAGCATACTGCATTTTATATGGTAAAACAAATAATGCTATTGAATGCACAAGGCTGAAAACGTTTCTTTAGCATTACGTTCTCGGTAAGGAATAAAAAAGGGAATTCAAATGAAATCTGAATTGGAACGTGTTCATCTTCCCAGATAAGTCTTTCGAATGAATATTGGCTCACTTCAGGAACCCTTTTATCTGAAAACCTATTTTTTATGGGTAATGGAAAATCAGGAACCATTATTGCCTCTCTCTCTCTCTCTCTCTCTCTCTCTCTCTCTCTCTCTCTCTCTCTCTCTGTGGGTGCTTGCCTGTGCGCGCGCGTGCACGTGGCCATAAGCTTTCTTGGGCTATACAAGATATGATAATACTTGAAAGTTTTATATATATATTATACATTATATATATATATATATATATATATATATATATATATATATATATATTTATATAAAATGTGTGTATATATATAATATTAGGTTAAAAAGAAAAGAATAACACTATAAACCCGGACTTAGGCCCAGGTAGTGAATTAATGCTCAAATATCTCACGGGAAAGTAAACGGATACACGACAATGATGGACGACAGTAATGAGAAAAACGAGGTTACTCAGAATAACAGGAAATTTTACTTGTACTGAATATAAGTAAATATATAAAAGAACGAATGGTTATACAGTATAACAATTAAATGTAGTGGGATACAATATATATAGCATGATATAATATAATTGAAATATAAATCCGATATAAATTGAAATACAAAGTATAAATATGCAAGATATATTAATTAGTAGATCTTGATTACATGCTCGGCAAACCCATTCATTCCAACTTCTCGGTAACAAACTATGCCCTTCTCAATAAGTAAAGTGCCCAACCGCATACCATATGCAACTTTAATTACTAATATGTAAGTACCTTAAATTACTATACCTAACATTAATAAACGACTATACCTAACATTAATATTGATAATAATTTACTAAAAGCCGGAGTACCCTAAGAGTTTCAGTTAGAGAACATGACATTTACATTAAAATGTAATTACTTAAGCAACCAAGTCAGTAGTCCATTTCGAAGCTCTTTAATTATGAAAGCAGGTTCCATTATATATATATATATTTATATATATGCATATACATATATATATACTGTATATATATACATATATATATACTGTATATATATATATATATATATATATATATATATATATATATATATATATATATATATATATATAAATGTCGATGGTGTCATATATGCAATTTGGTAATATCCTAGAACGGAAGTTTCATTATAAAATTTTTGTGGACGGCCTGCATGAAATACTGAGTTGATTATGATGTGTATACATTATATGTATACACATATAATGTATGTGTATACATATATGTACATATATATGTATATATATACAGTATATATATATTATTCGTATTAGGCTTCAAAAAGACAGGATGGTTTAGATTCCAGATTCTTTAATTTACAAAGTACAAGCTTTCCGAAGACATAGTCTTCTTATCGAGTAATATGGATATATGTCTACTTATCGAGTAATATGAATATACATACAGTGAAGCCGTGTGGCTATTTTGTGAAAATATATATATATATATATATATATATATATATATATATATATATATATATATATATATATATATATATATATATATATATATATATATATATATATATATATATATATATATATATATATATATATGATATATAGATGGATAGATAGATAGATAGATATGGAATCAGCTGTCACACTTGAAGAGCTTCAAGTATTAAGCATACTAACTTGTCCTGCCCCTGTCTGTATCTCTTTCTACCGTACGTTTCATTGCATGAGTATGTGTAGAATAAAAACACTTTCCATGGTATCATGTCTTGTTGGTTTTTGTTCGCTTTGAATAGCTTTGGAGACTAGAAAGAGCTGTGAGGGAGGGAGGGAGGGAGGAGGGAAACGAAGGGAAGGGAAGAGAAGAGAAAGGGAAGGAAAAGGTCGGTTGTTTTAAAGATGATAGCTGTAGTGGAGAAGGCTTTCAATTCGATTGATTCTACATTCCGCAAGAATGGAGATCTGCCAGGTCTTGAGAAGTACCTCGACTTTTTCATGAAAAAAGTTCTCTGCCGATATGAGTTTTTTCGTATTTCATATCGAAAATTCCGCCGGAAGATTTTTATTTTTTCACTTCAGCTTTCTTAAGGAATATAAATAGTTCGCTCGGCTCTCTGAGTGGAAAAGATTTGACGTCGGTGATCTGATTTTCTCCCTCTTTTTTTTTTTTTTTTTTACATTTTTTTTCTCCTACTCCCAGCATCTCTCGGATAACTTTCCGAGATGGAATTGAAAAGCTCCCCAAATATATTCTAGATAAGCTTATTCTATATTACCATTTCTTCTCCGCGTACTTTTTTACTCTTCCATTTGGATCTTTTTTTTTTCATTTGTTTGATATATCGTTGTTCTGCTTTTTGTAGCGTATTCATTTCGCTCTGTCGTATTTTTTTTCTCTGGTCCCCTTTCGTATTCATCTAAACAGATGTTTATTTCCGCTTCAGTCATTATTCCTGAATATACCTTATTAAGCGCTTTCAAGTTTTTGAAAGGACTTACTATTAAGGAGACATGAATAAGTTGGAACGGCACAATATATATTATGTATATATACATATATATATATGTATGTATGTATGTATATAGATATATACATACACACACAGTATATGCTGTACAGAATGTATTGCGCGTGCGTACTTTTTTTTTTCAAGTGCATTGAAGCGGCGGCTGTGAGAATAGTAATTCTGGAGGAATTTTGATTTTGCATCAGTCCTGATGTTACTTATAGACATTCTCGCCCTTAATGGAAAAGGTTTATTGGTGAAAATGAAATATGAAAGTGTTTTTATTAGTAATTTTTTTTTATTTGAGACAGTAAAACCTGCAATTTTGAGATACATTGAAGTCTGCAGTTTTCTTTTCTCAGCAAGGTGTAAGATTCCGTTAGATTTTTCCATCTGAGACTGTGATGGCCACCTGAGCCAGCATGAACAGTGTCATGGAATTAGCCAAGAAAATTTTGTAGCAACCCCGTTGGACAAGTAGTACATCATTCGTACAGAATCCTTCAGATAAAAACACGGCAATTAGCCCTTCATAAAAAATTTGCTAATTCACACGAGCACATGAACCTTTGAGTATCAGTGGGCAGGCTGTGGGTCAAGCAACCTCACGCCAGTAAGACCACAATAAATACCAGACGACATAGAGACAAGCTCCATGAACTTCGGTAGGAAGGACATAGGAGTAAAACTGAAGACTACTGACGCGCCGCTCTGGTTCGGTAACTGTGAGTTTACGTGCAAAATGGGCGCCTTGTTTATTACCAGCCCCTTGGGGATGAACATGAAACTTAAACAAAGGACGTAGATATCATAAACACAAACAAAAGTCATAAACATACACAAAAAACATAAGCAAACGGCGGTAAATATTACGGTCGCCAGTCGACGGGAACCAGACTCCGGTTGTATTTTACCGGGCATGGGTCTTGGAACCTCTAGTCAAAAGGGTTGTCTTCATGTTAGAAGAGTAACACCCTCTGGCGTCACCTCTGAAAAGAAAAGAAGGTGCGCTGATATATATATATATATATATATATATATATATATATATATATATATATATATATATATATATATATATATATATATATATATATTATATATATACACACACACACACACACACACACACACACACACACACACACACACACACACACACACCCACCCACCCACCCACACGGATATCCACTTTTACAGGCTGTCTGAAATATTTTGGAGGATGTTGCAGAACTATTTGTATGAGTACCGAATCACGGCTAAGGTCAAGAGAGGTGTGTTTCAGTGAACGTTGGGATTCCTTTGGGTCCATTTCCTGGAAATTTAACTATGCTCCCGTTGACCTAAGCAGTGAATTTGGAAGTGGCCGACTGGGATAGGCAACCCCTATGGTATAGAAGGAGAATGGTCTAGAAACCCTCCTGATGAGAGCCGCTTGTTTAACACCCTCCATAGTCGTCTTCTTTAAGGAGAAAATTTTGGAGTGTATGTCAGTATGTATTTATGTATATGGTTGGAGGTTTTGTTTTATTCGAGGCCTTTCCCGTGGATGATTCAGTCTCCTCTTAATAAAATCTTTCTCATCCTTTTTTCTACTAAAAGGAGTTGGCAAGGGAATAAATGTAAGTTTAATTTCCTTAGGAAGACCTCGACATTCAGAATAACTGACAGCTATACTTGGTACGTAGTTCTGTCTGGGAAGTATTGCAGGAATAGTAGGCCACGTCTTCCTATCATACGGTTAAAAAGCCGAGGTTCAAAGAACAATTGCCTTTTAAATCATCAAAGACGCTGCCCGGAACACTCGCAGACACACACACACACACACACCTCACCCCTTTGTAGCCTCCACTCCATATTCCTCTGCCTGCCTACCAACCGTCCGTTAACCTCTTCGTCGAAAAGCTCATCTTCAAGCCACTCTTTGTTGTCATTTTGTTTTCTTTTTTATCTCTCAACTCCTTTTTCCCGACCCATATTGATTTACTTTAATGGCCTTCACGATTGGACGTATAGATTCTTCAAGTTTTATGTTGAACGAAAATATATAGCCCTAAAGAGACGTATGCAAATGGTTAGTAGCGATGAAACTCATTAACTCCGCAGTGGGTGACCTTTAATGCTTCTATTATACCTGACCGAAAAGTTTTGAGAACCGTCAATGCTTTCATTATACCCTGCCAGAAATTACAATCCTTTTGTGGCCTTTAGTTTTGCTGGGGACTGAATAAACCTTTGGGTTTTTCTTGGTTTCCTTATAGAAACCTACAACTCAGTACTGTCATTATTGTTGCTGTTCACCATATTTGTACTCTTATTGTATCATATAATCGAAAACTTGTATATTAATGCTCCTAAGTTGTATTACCAAATATCGTATGGACATTCAGCGCTATAGTATTCTTGACCGAAAACTTTAGAAATCTTAGGTGTCTGCAATGTAGCAGAAACCTTTGCAGATCCATTTGTTACAGTACTTGGCCGAACATTTTGGGAGACCTTCATTTGCTTTCATTATACTTGAGCAAATACTTCTCAGCCTCTTAGCTTTTACGGCAATGACCAAATATTTCAGAGCTATTTATACAATGCAAACCAGCAATTCATATTATTGTTTTATCAAGTTGATGGACAGATTTTTTTTTACTAGAAGGCTGAAGTTAACCCAATTCATATATTCCTGGTAACTTGTATCGAACGGTTTTGTTGTTAGCATGATGTGGCTAAATTTCTTGCTACATGAAGTTTTGCCTAAGTGAAAATGAGTACTACTTTATTTATGAAGGTATCACTTGTAAAGGTGAGAGTATTCGGGATGGGTTTCTGATAGTTAAAACTGCAGCTTTAATTTCCTGTTTAATCTTTGCTATGAAGATTAAATGGTGTAGTTCAGTCTTCTTCCTGGTAATTATAGAATTCTTCTTTCCCGGGCATCTGAATCTTTGCTTACTTTAAATACCTAGTTTTTTATTGCATGTGCTAAGAATCCAGTGACATGTATATTATGTACATCGTTTTATCCACAGATTCTGAACTACTTTCCATCCAAGCTGTCACAACATAAGAAATTTGGCTTAAAGAGTTTGATGCAGTGGGTACATATTTTTATTTCTAAGTGTTAAACATGAGGGTATTCTAATGGAAATTAGACGATCCGAAGTATTTCCTGCAAGTAACTTGCTTCATGATTCAGTTTCTCTTTCCTTTGTGGTATTGTACAGCTGTATTTTACGACTTTCAGCATTCTTTGCGACACGTTTTTTGTCAAATTTATTTTTGCGGTCTGTGAGGGAAACACTCGAATCATTACATTCGCGCTGTCAAAATAAAAATTTTATGATCAGTTATCAAGTTATATTTATTATTTATTTCTCTGCCACTTCTATCTCCGACTAAATGCAATTCTCCCCGAGTTGTTTGCAAATGGAGAGGTCGGTAAGAATTGTGTAAATAACGTGGTCGGGGATTCATTAGAAGGCAAAGAGGGGACCCAAGGAAATATGATTGATCAGAGATATTTTCAGTGATTCGGAGGTCCTTTCTTTCATTTTCCTTCTTTTCCTCCTTCCCTTCTTTGTTAATTCCAAATTGGATGCATCTTATTGTCTCTTAACTCCATTTCACATCTTCATTAAGTGTCTGTGGAAAGGGAAATTCATTTGGATATCTGTCAAGTAATGTGATGCAGGATTACAGAGATATTTCCTTAGTAAGGTTTCTTTACGGACATTAGCTTTTCAGAGATTTTCAGAATGAAGCATTTTTTCACTTGCAGTAATGGTGTAATTCTTTTCCATTATTGGAAATTGATATGAATTACGTGTAGTAATTGTTACTAATATATGTTCTACTTTATTCATTAAAAGGATTAGTTTATAAAATGAAATTTCTAAAGGGTGTCATATGCTTTTAACTAGAATCAGTGCGGAACGTTCTGATGCTGTTCATGAATACGGAATACCTAATTTATGCTAGCTTACATTGTTATTGGGATATATTTTTTCGCTTTACCATGAATATGTTATTATGTTTCTTAATTATATCTCAAAATATCTTAAACCGACTATGTTTGGTTGGCCGTTTTTATTATTTTGAAAATTTTTATTCACGAAAGAAACTGTCTTAATGTTGTTTTCTTTCCCCAAATACAAAATATCTCTATTAGAAACCACAGCCGAGGACATTATCATTTAAGATGAAGTTTTAAGGGAGATAATTACGTTGTGATAAGAAAGTTTTTGCAAAAGTTGTTTGAAATGTAACCAGCTTTTAAGATTAAACATCATCTTAAACATCATCCTTTGGTTTTACGGAAGACTCCTGACATCTTTGAAATTGTTATCCGCCGAACTCGTGTGGGCACCACCATCGTTATGGCCTGTGTATGAAGTAGTGGCTCAAACTTCAGTACACGTCAGTTTTACATCTTCAAGTTCTGAAGAGCGTGGACTTTTGCCTCTTTGAAATTTGGTTTTAGTTGGAATAATTCTATAATTGTGAGTTATTGTAAATATATGTCGAGTTGCTTGTAAACCATATGCGTCTTTAGATTCACTCTGTAAGTCGTGTTAGGTAATTAAGTATTATCTCTTTCCATTTACCCTGATAATCCGTATTACATCTTTCCACTGGTTCAGGTAATTCGTATTAATATCCTTCCATTTGTTCCGAGTAATCGAGTTTTATCTCTTTCTGTTGTTTTTGTTCATCATTTTCTCCTCTAGTAGAGCATGAATATTGTTTGTTTCTCCCCATTCCGCCCCTTTTAAGAGGTCCTCCTTGGGTGAGTGGGAATTGTATTTCGCCTGATGGGGAGCAATCCGCACTTCCTCTCCGTTGCCCGCAATTACGCTTCCACCTCATTTTTCAACGGGAGAATCCTATTCAAGACTCTAACTTCTGTGGAATAGTAATAATTGGCTTAGTGTAGCAAGGGTATTTCCTATTCATAGTCTTCAGAGTTTATTTTTGTAGTTTTAAACTTACATTCTGAGTTAGTTATATATATATATATATATATATATATATATATATATATATATATATATATATATATATATATATATATATATATATATATATATATATATATATATATATATATATATATATATATATATATATATATATATATATATATATATATATATATATATATATATATATTATATGTATGTATGTGTGTGTGTTTGTGTGTGTAATAATGCATATTATTTTCGACCATGATTTTTCCCCATTGTGGTATGTGATGTCTCATCTGTATATCGTAAAACTGTATGTGTGTGTTTGTTTTTACAACGCATGATGTGTCTCCTGTGTAAATTTCTCACCCCTCTTCGGATTACACGGTTCAATTACTCTTCTTTAATTTTAATGGTATAATGATGAGCTTTGGAATTCTCTTGCTGTTGCTGTTTTTCCTGGCTCTTATAACCTTTCTTCCTCTAAGAGGCAGATCTATCGTTTCTTCCTTGGAACGATCCACCCTTCTTCCTTTTTTCTTGTTTTCTTTGGGTTTGGGTTAGAAATTGCTTTAGATTGCCAGTCCCAATGGCCTTCGCGCTTCAAAAAGCTAAAACTTGGTTGTGAAGATATTATACCTTAGATATGTTACCAGGGTTTATTGCATAATTACAGGGGTTATTTTACTGTCGTAAGATCAGTGAGGAGAGAATGTACTGAGAGTAGTTTCACAGAGAATTTAGCAGGGATCAGCGATGGTGAAATTATGTTAGGACCGTTTTTATGATAAGCAGTCTTTCTATCACAGACGGAAGATAATTTTCGAGGATCTACCACAATAGCCTTAACGGAGGCGCTGCGAGGGTTTCGTGGGATTTTTCTCTGATTAGAGAATACTTACGTGACTTCTTAACTGTTTATTTTTGGAACCTGTTCTCTTTTACCGATTTTCGTTTGTTTACTCATGACAGAGCACGCGGTGTGTGTTTATATTTAATGTTATTGTCATTTTTGTCGTCCTCTGGATTTCGATCTTGAATAACTTCAAATTTGACGATGGGGCTAAGAATCTGGTAAGTTAGTACGACTATAATGGGGGAACGTAACTCACAAAGCGTCTCCCCATTCAGCAGAAATTATAAATTGCTCTTCAGAATTTTCTATAGTCCTCTAGTTAGTTTTATCGGACAACTGAGTCATGAAACGACCTTATCTTAAGAGTTTATTGGTATTTCATGGGTAAAAAGTTAAAAACACAGTACATATATTCAAAAATTAAATAATTTCAGCGTAATAAATTGGTTTGAGAACTCGATTAAAGTTGGAAGTCTTACGTGTCACAGTTGATCATATCAGTTAGAATTTTAAGAAATCAGAAATAATCTTTCTTGATTGATGCTAACTCTTAGCCACACGTTGCAGTAATTGTTCAGTTCATTGCGGTAGATTTAAAACGTGGATGGGAAGTTTATCAAGAAGCTTTCATCCTTTTGTTCTCTTTGAATGATCTCTACTACTTTCGGTTGAAGAATGGTGCATAAAGCTATTATTGCTGAAGCGGTCCTTTCGGTTCTGCTGGGTCCCCAGATTTTCGGGCATAATTCCTTGAATTATCATTTTTAACCACATTACAGTTGATGTAGTACTTCCGCTTTAGTTTTCAGAACATAAATTGTGGACTTTCCTTGCTGATTCAACTTTAGTTAAATTCTGGTTTGCCGAAAATAACAATTTTGTTTATCTTGGTAATTTCTTCACATGTTTATCTCAGCCGCACAAGCAGTGGTATATCTCAATTACCGGCCACCTCCTCATTTTACCTGCTCGTTCATCATCTATCTTGACGCCTTCTGGTAATTTTGCTTATCATGAGAGCTGGGATATAACCTCTTATTGAGACAAACGTTTATATTTTTTAAGAAGTCATTAAATTTTGAAACCCCTGCATTTGCGTAGGCTTCATGCGTTAGGATGAAAATTCTCATTCCATACCTTTGCTTTGAGTTAGACTACTGACACAGCGTTTGATTCTTTGCAAGAGTTTTTTTTTTCGGATATTGCAATTTTTGTTTTTCCAGTTTACACACATGCGTAGCTACATTTCATTCTGTTACCTCTTGAATATATTTACCTTAATTTAGTTTCCTCTTTCATCTCTTTTATTCTTGTGTAAGTCTTATAACCAGACGCAATAAGTAATTTAACCACACCATCTGATGTTTCCCAGCTTCATTTAGAATTCCACTCGCAGTCGGTGAAGGTAACTTTTGTCTCTCGTTTAAAGAGAGAGAGAGAGAGAGAGAGAGAGAGAGAGAGAGAGAGAGAGAGAGAGAGAGAGAGAGAGAGATAAAAACAAGGGTTAGAAAGAAATTACCCTTGCTCAAAGGACTGGGATTCGTCATTTGTATGGAAATGGAGCGGATTGCTTTTAATTCTCTAAAGTGGGGATGCCCGCCCCTTGTCTTCGCCATCTTATTGTGACTTCTACTTTCTGTGTGTGTGTGTGTGTGTGTGTGTGTGTGTGTGTGTGAGAGAGAGAGAGAGAGAGAGAGAGAGATAGAGAGGAGAATATAAACACCGCCAACGACTTGAGCACCTCTTCCTCCTCCCCTCCTCCTCCTCCTGTATGTTCTTCCTTTTTCGTTCTTTTGTGATATTGTTATAACTGCTTCAGTTGCTGTTGCCCCCCACTTCTGCCGGTACCGTTGATGAGGAAACGATGGTATGATTTTCTTTTAATCGTGATAGTGTATGGGAGTGAGCGCTAAAGAGGTTAAACTCAGACCGTGATTAAATAGCTGTCCATGTTACATGGTAATCACATAAGCTGGAAAAACTCGTTGTATGTTTCTATAAGACTCCATACTATCCCTCTCTCTCTCTCTCTCTCTCTCTCTCTCTCTCTCTCTCTCTCTCTCTCTCTGTGTGTGTGTGTGCTTGTGTGTGTAAGTTGCTAATGTGCCTTCCGTCGTTCTTCGAAAGGAATAACCATCCATTTTTTAGTATAACGATTAATTAAAATTTTCTCTGAATGTTCTTTCCTTCTGCAAATAGACAGAGTTTTGACTTAGTGTTTTTCATGAATCATCAGTTGAAAAATGTTGTAAATGACTTAACGCTTGTTTCTTTTTATTCTTCCGTAGCTTAGGTTCAATGGATCGTGTAACTAGTAGATGTGATGATACTTCAATCCATGTTTAAATATCACTCTGCCTGTTTTCAGTACGTGAGGGCTGCAGTGCCTTTGAAAACATTCCTTCTTTCCTGTGAAGATTCTTTGCAAAAAATACGTAAAATGTGATGCATGATGTAGCTCACTGCCTTCATACCCGTGGTAGTTCCATGTAAGATTTGACTTACACTGAGCAAAGTGTATGCCCAGTTTGGCAAAATATTTGCGTCTGATTGGGATTTTCAGCAGTACTCTGACAAACTTTAAATGTCTTCCTCAGTGTTTTTTACTGGGATATCAGGAGAATTGGCTGTGTTTTATATATAGTTACAGTATACAGCCATAGTGCTAATGGTAGTACAGTAGTCTAAAACTGCTATTTTAAAAGTTGTCTCGCAGCTGTCCTTTTCCGTTAATCTTACAAAAAAAAAAAGATGCGGCATGGTGTTGATTTTTTTCCTGTAGTGAACTGAGTCAAATGTCAAATGAAAGCTTTTCCACGCACGTGTATCCATATATATTCGGCTCATATCTGGCCATCTTCTTCAGTTGTTTACATCCTGTTCTTTTTGCCCTGTGTACTTTTTCTCGTTCCATTTTCAATACTTTTCCTTTTTGTCCTGTTCCCCCTCTACCGTTTTTCTTTTTTTCTTTTTCTCAACGGTCGTGTATCCATTTTTGTCCCGTTATCTTAACCCTTGCACCAAAACATCCTTATTTTTCTTTTGTTATTTCTATTCTACTTTTGTTTCCCGTAGTATTTCTTTCAGTTATGCCATCAGTTCATACAAATTTACAGTGATTATGATTACGATTGTACATTTTTAATGCTGGTATTTTCCATGTTTTCCTTTTATTATTTCGGTTGATATATCTCCACTTTATTCTTCTATCTCCCAGTACCCTTCTCTTGCTAAGTACCCTTTCCTTTCCCTTTTCCTTTTATCGCAACTAATGGAATTTTTTCTTTTACTTATTTATCATTCCCTTTCCCTGTTCTGCCTTACATTGCGCACATTTCTTTATATATTTCCCATTCGTCATGATGCATATGTGGGGACACTCTCTCTCTCTCTCTCTCTCTCTCTCTCTCTCTCTCTCTCTCTCTTGGACGCATATGTACGAGTCTGTACGAATTGGTATTTGGATGAGGGGTTCTGCTTACGTAAGCAATTCGAAAATTGACTTCGATCTGATCGGATTTATCCTCAGGGCTGAGAGAGTTTGGCCGAGGTTAAGAATTTTTCAATTAGGTTATCGTTGGGATATGGTCGTATGAGAGAGTGGGTATGTTTGTTTTTCCTGATGGGGAGAAATAGAGAATTTATGTTTGTTGTTTAGATAGCGTTCGTGTGGATATATATGCGTTTGTGTTGATAGTTAGATAGGTGCACTTGTAGAGTGGCGTTGAGGAAGACATGAAAGTTTCAACATCTAAAGCAGAAATATCCTGACGTCGAGAAACTGGTTCTGATTAGAAATTGAATCATATATATATTTATAGATATGTTATATATATACATATATATATTTATAGATATGTTATATATATACATATATATATTTATATATGTATATACATACATATGTATGTGTGTGTATGTAATGTTGCCAACCTTGCCTCACATAGCGAGGGAAAAGGTCAACCCTACGGATAGGAAACTGCCTTGTCCCATTTCCTCAAAACCCATCACACCACTAATAAGTGAATTAAATGCCTAGTGGGTGTCGACTGTTGTTGATCATAGCCAGGGTGGGAAATTGGCATGAAGCTAGCATTTTCAACCCAAAAGACTTCCTGTTAACCGGGATACACCCTTTTGAGCCACTTCCTTCATAGGAAAATATATATATATATATATATATATATATATATATATATATATATATATATATATATATATATATATATATATATATATATATATATATAAATAAGTTTATAAAGGTCCATAATAAACAATTTGTCCATAAGAACAACAAAACCTTTATAGATTACAGTAAAAAAAAATTCGTATATAGCCTATGTTAGTATATATATGGTTTATGTATGCTTACGTGCGTATGTATTTGTGCTTACGCTTTCGTGTGCATAATGTAGTATGTACTTGGAGTATAATATACCGTAGTATGTACTTCAAGTGCTTTCTACTACTATTGCTACCACCCTGTTTCTGCTAGTTATCATTATTAAGGTCCTACTTAGTAGGAAACATTGTACCTGTATGATACAGCTTCTAGAAAAGTTTCCCTCGATATGGTAAGGTGATGCCTCCAGCATTCGATGCCCCTCCGAGTATTATCATCTGGCGCGCCTGGAATTATTAATGGGTTTTAAGGATGGTTAATCTTCCCCGTCCCCTCCCGTCCCTCCCATTTAACACTTTCCCTCATCCCAAATGGTGGAGACGGTATGGAATGAAATTAGATTTCTCGCAGATTATCTCTCTCTCTCTCTCTCTCTCTCTCTCTCTCTCTCTCTCTCTCTCTCTCTCTCTCAAAAGTTTCAGTATTATTTTTCCTGTTTATTTTTTGAAAAACTGTATGTTCAGATCTTAGATACGTGTAAGTTTAGCTAAATTTACTTATGTGGTTCTTATTTTACTGAGTATTCCAACAAGAAATTATTGCATTTAAAGATTTTAAATTTTCGAACTGCATTTTGTCATTTAAATATCTGAAGTGCATTTTGTCATTTAAATATTCGAAGTGCATTTTATCATTTAAATATCCAAAGTGCATTTTGTCATTTAAATATCCGAAGTGCATTTTGTCATTTAAATATCCGAAGTGCATTTTGTCATTTAAATATCCGAAGTGCATTTTGTCATTTAAATATTCGAAGTGCATTTTGTCATTTAAATATCCAAAGTGCATTTTGTCATTGCATATATATAGTCTAGTTCGCCACTGTTGAAACATATGCACCCATTGTACAGGGTTTCCTTGTCGTTGAGGTAGATCCTGTTTTATTCTGTTTGTGGGTGGTTGTTATTATGGTAAAGAGTGAAAGTTGATCTTGTCGACTAAAGCCATTTGTTTTATTACTGTCACGGTGCCTCCATTACTTGTAAACAGGGGAACATTACTTTCATTTTAGAGTTCGACGAGTTTTAGACTTTAAAGTTTTAAGTCGTTTTCTTCTGTTCAATTTCTGTAAAATAATGCCTCAATAACTTTTTTTTAATGATTACTTGCGCCTTTGCGTGCACAGTATTCGTTAAACTTCAGTTATTCTTTTTCGAGGTGGTCAGTAAAACCATCTCTTAAATGCCTACTGTAAATTAAAACTGGCAGAACCATTGTAGAAAAGTTTCACGATGTACGATACAGTTTAGCAGGAGTTTCAGTTTCCAACTAGGGTTAGTGTTTACGTCTTAACTTTCAGGTTTGAAACTGAATCATCTTGTTGAATATGCCGCCCGCCTCCCCCCTATCTCTCTCTTTCTGTCTGTCTGATAATCATTTAATAAGTTCTTGGAGTATTTATTGGTGAAGAGACTTTTTATTACTGTTATACCCAACACAATGTCTTTTGCCGTCATCTCTGTTTTGTTTTTATTTGGTTTTGCGTTACCCGTTATTTTTATCATTAAACTTTGCAGAAACTGGGAACTGACAGTGGGAAGTGTATATGATGAGCAATTTGTATTTTTAAGAGCAATAATGGTAACGTTTTGTTTTAGTGAAAATAGCGAAAGTTGAGTAATTCATGCTGACTGATTTATCTGTGTTCAGCCTTGCGTTGCTTGTGTTGAACGTGATGAACTAATGTAAAGGATGAAATCTAAGTAATTATTTCTCTCATTTCTTGGAGTGCATGTCACACCATTGAGCTTCCGAGTTGTCCTTCAGTTTATGGAAACAATTATTTTCCAGTTTCCAAGGGTGTCATCCTTAATGGTAGGGCTATTTTTTTGTTCTTCGTGTAGCGTATGAACGGCTAAAGGATGCGTTTACCATATGTTGCGCCGCTCTTTCTTTCACTTTTTTTTTTTTGACTTGAAAGATTGTTGTAGTACTTTCACGTTACAGGTCTTATATGCAATATTTAACTAGAATAGCACAAGATATATGAAGCTGACTTTATCAACGGATTATTAAAATGATAATTGGTGCTATATACCGATGTTTGCGATATCTATTTATTTATTTTATTTCGTAAGGGTATTTCAAGGTGGCATTTATTGCGTATTTGTACCATATGTGTATTAGGCGGTAAGTGACGTGATTTGCCCGTTTTTCACCTCATAGATGGGACCTGGGAGTCCTAAATTGTGAAGGTGACCAAACATATTTAATCTTCGTGCAAAGCAACGTGACATGGGGAAGCTTGTGCGAGTTGTGATTTCCTTATATGTGTTCTTGCAACTTTATTTCTTACATGGTTGAATTATTTTAATACTCTTATTGCGTTAAAGCAGAATTAGACACATACTTTTCGAGTGTCGTCTCACGTTTTGGATGAATTTTAGCAGTGTCGTAGAGAACCAAGAGTCACGCCATTTTACCATTCGTCTTCCCTTTTGGTGGGATGTCTCGCCTCTCGAAGGATGATAAACCATAAGGCCTTCGCTTTTTTTATCCGATTTGCAACACTTACACATGCGAACATTGATGGTGCAACAATTCTTTGAAAATAGGTTTTATTCACGCACTATTTGTCTATTTTCTTTCGCAGCTTATTCCTGTAGATGTATGGAGAAACTGTGGGGTGCAATAAACACATGGCTGAAAGGAATAGGACTTTTTCTTCACGAGATTAGTAAATGGTAGTTCATTGCATTCTCTCTCTCTCTCTCTCTCTCTCTCTATCTATATATATATATATATATATATATACATATGTATGTATATATATATATATATATATATATATATATATATAAATTATATATATATATATATATATATATATATATATATATATATATTATATATATATAAATAGACATATATATAATTATATATAAAAAACTTTATACGTGAAGATTTGGCAGTGAGGTAAAAAAAAAAGTGTATGTGGAATTGCATGCTAAGGTACCATTATTATTTTCCTTTTTCGAAGGTAATAATGACAATTCTCTTATGTTGTTACATTAGTAGCAAGCCGAATGCAGCCTTGGAATAGATTTCTGAATTAATTGTCGCATAAACCGAGCAAAGAGAAAACCATCGACCCTGTAGTTGTTTATAGTTGGCAATCGAATTAATGAAAGGTCTTGTATTGGGTGGCTCTGGTTAATTGAATGGAATAAAGGGGGCTATAGTCAGGCAATAACTGTTCAGTTAAGGGAAGTGAAATCTGTCATATGTATGGGTAATATAATTTCCCTTTGATGGGTTATTCGCTTGAGTAATATTGCTTCTTGAGATTCGCCCGGTATTTAGACCTCACAAGTACACATGTATTATATTCGTATTTATTGGATTTATAGAAATGCACAGACCTGTATATGTAACCATGGAGTGTTTACTTTAGTTGATTAAGAAACAAAGGTTTCAAGACTTATTTATAATTATTTTTAATTATAATGTATAGTATACCCGTAAAAATAAGGGAAATAATAGTGATTATCGATACATCATGTCCCGACCTTTGGGACGTTACTTGCTGTCTCAAAGCTTGGATCAAGGTACCTCCATTCTGTATATTAGTAGGGCCACTGGGGAAAAGTTTAAATGAGTAAGTTATTATCTACAGCTGTCATTGCTACTCAGATAAAGAATTATACTGATGCACATGGTTTTATTATATACTGTAGGAATGGTCTAATATGTTCTTGAAATGTACACTGCCAGTAGAGTTGATTTTTGTTCATTATTGTCAACATGCTTTGAGGTGTAGCACATTATGTCATGTAACCTGTAGAATATTTCACACCAGTTGAGTTGACATTTAAATTAGAAATTTATACAAGAACACTTAGCAAGAATTTTACAAGTTTTAAAAGGAATGTAAATTGGGGTTACGCTGATAGTATTCGGTATGGTTTACACGGTATTGAGATTCTGTTTCGTCATAAGCAGTTCGTTAACTTCCTAACCCCCTACTCCACCAACCTTTCTCACCAATAATGGGATTGTGGTTTAGGGTGTGGTAAATTGCAAATGAAGAACTTGGGAACGGGGATGGGAGTAACAAGGACAAAAATCGCATCAGTAAACGCCAGAGAAACCATAATTGAATATATAAACCAAACCTAACCCATCCCTATCCTTACATCTGACATTCAGTGATGGTAAATAAATGTATGAGCAAAAGACAAGAGAAGCAGGAGGCAGAAAAAATATATATAGTTTATGTTTGCAATCACTAATTTACATGGGATGGCCTAACCTACCTTGGATCTGCATCCTACCACTGGTCGAGTTTTGTCCCTGTGGTCTCATTAACTCTGGGTAATAAGGGTGGCAGTGGTATTAACAGGGCCTACAGCCAACATAAACTTGCTGACCAGGAGAGCTTGTATACATGGGGAAAATATAAAGAATGGAGAATAAAGAATGAAGACAAAGTAGATGTCAGTACCAGAGGGGAGAACAAAGATTACCATACCCATCATTTCTGAAAGCTTAGAATCTCAGCATATAAAAATCCTTTGAGCAAGGGGGCTTTTAAAGGTTACTGTGTTCCCATGGTAATAGAAGTTGATAAATTACAACCCTTGTCCTAACTTTAGAACAAATAATGATATTAACATGCAAAAAATATTGAAAAGTATGTATTTATAATGCAGATTGATATGTGTTTATATAAAGAATTAAAGATGAAGATCACATTTCAAAGACAGTTTTAAAAAATGGTAAAAAAAAACTGAACCTATTTAACTTTTGCATCTGTATTACATATGTTTTTAATTCTAAAAATATCAAAGTTGATTACATATAGGAGATGTGTACTAACTAATTTGCTATAACTTGACAAACCTAAATCAGTTGTTTATGACTAGGTTGTGTATGCTTTTGCTACATGTTAATAGAATATGCAAAAATATTAAGTTCGCTACAGGATTATTTAGGCAAATAAATATCTTACAGCTCTAAGGAAAGCTTCCTAAGTTTGAATATGGTTGGTTGTTTTTGTTTGTGTATCTGCGAAAATTTTCAACATCAGCGTTAGGATTGTGTCCATAAAATTAGCCTGAAATACATCAGATTCTAATCATCTCTTCTAGTTGACTGATTTACAAGATCAGTTGAATCCGACTTAGAGGATTCAGCCAGCTTGCCAGCTTAATATCAGCTGTTGACTGGACAATTTCATCTTTCCTTATTCTTCTGGGATGCAGATGTGACTGATTGACATGCTTCTTGATATACTCAATAAGTCTAAGAACAAAGCCCACCATATCTGTGTAGGACACCCAGAACATGGAAGCGGTGATCATTTTCATATCTGAGGTTGTTGGAGGAAACTTGGTAGATTCTTAATTTTCACATGAAGAGCTCAGCAAGTATTTTGTTAGTGAAGACTGAGATGCATTTTCACTACAAGTGCAGATACTGTAGGATCGCATCCAAATGGGTTAGGTATCCAGGTTAGTAGGATTTAGGCCAAAGAAGAAAGCATCTCCCTTGCTTCCGTGATCAGTCCATTATACAGAAGTTTTTGTCGTACAGCTTTATTGTATTTTCAGCCAATGCTGAACACTTGCTCCTCTGTAGTGACTCCTTAGTCCAGCTTGTTGAAATCATTTGCCTATGATTGACATCATACTGCATATATATTGGGTGAAATGTGCCTGTTCTTTTAGTTATTTCTCTAGATTATTTTCGGAAAGCTCCCATGTAATCTGTAGTATTACCATGCGAACTTAATCAAAGACCCAAATAACACCTAACAGACTAAGAGTATCCATATTTACAAGTGGCTTGTTTAGGACCTCTTAATGTGAATGGAGCACTAACAGTGGACAAATAGTCAATATACAGGTCATAATCCAGAAAAGTGTCATTGACAATTGCAGTTTTGAGTGTAAACAGGATAATAAAAATCAGAGGTTGTGTTGGGGGAATGACATTCATTTTCCTACATTGCAGATTAGATGGCTTTGTGGGTCACACCTATACTTATTTCTTTTTACTCTTAACGGGCTGCTTTTACGTCTTAAGTTGTGGCCCATTATATTTTGCTTAAATATCAGTTCCATTTACCTTGTGGGATGTATCTCCTTCACTGAAGGTTTCTTTATTTAGATCTATGTTGTTCCATGATAGTTAGTGAAAATATTTCAGTGAATATTGCCAGGAAGAACTATGTAATCACTGGATTGTACATTTTTTTTTATAAACAAATTGTTGTACCTAATTCTTCCGTTTGATAATGGGGAACATCAGAGCTTGAATCTCTTTACAATTTTGATAACTGCCCAAATCTTTAGTGAAAGATTTGATTGCAAATGGCAGTAACAGGTACTGCTATGACTTGAATGAACTGTAAATAATGGTATCAAGTAGATTAATTCCTAATTGGTTTGCTCAGTTTATCTGCAATGCCATCAGAGCTTCCAGTAAACACAGTAATAAGAAAGTCATGGAGAGACTTTCGAATGAAATTGGCTTTATTTTGAAAATGTGGCTGGGTGTGCATTTTACTTCTGTTTTTATTTTTTTATCTTATTCTTAACCACAAGGCTATTTTCACCACAGAATATTGACCGTAGACGAATATCATACCCTCTAACTTTGCTTACATGCTGTATCTCCACTAATGATGTGAATGCCTTAACTAAACTCTCTCTTAGCCTGTGACTCAAGTATTTCTTTATTGGATGTTTGATGTTTTCAGTAGCCTACCTACCTAAATTAATCCTGGATGTAACCAACTTTGTTATCACTTTGGGATCATGTATCAACTTCAGTTGCATCTTATGCAGTGATGATATTATCATCTTGACATTCATGCACACTTATAGTATGTACTAAAGTCTCTTATATTTGGAAGGTAACAAGATCCATGGTAGTGACTTTCTGATGTCATCTTTTGGGTTGCATCTTTTTGTATATAGTATATAGTGATCAGTATGGAATTGTAAGTACAGAACGAAATGCTCCTTGAAAGCAGATCTGGAACTTAATGTGACATCTCTCAGTGACCGTTGTGGTGCGTCAGAATGTGTCTTGTACAGGTACTTCTTGGTAGTATGAATGTCAAGGAGCTTATCTGTAGTGGAAGCGCTACAGCATTTTTGATACCTCCTGAAAGTTTTTGGCTGTTGCCAACACTGGGCCATGATTCTTTGCTTTAGGAGCTCTGGATCATGTTTTCTCAGATTTTAGGCCTTGTAGTCTTGCAAGTTGTGAGTGAGGCTTTTCTTCCAAAAATATTTACTCTTTGCTGGAAGTATACTACCTTCAATTTTACTTGAGCATCCATCATGTTTGCCATCTGAAAAAATAAGGAAAAATATTAAAGTAAAGAGAAGAACATTCAATTAGGTATCTGGAAAAATATTTATGTACATTACATAACATTGACACAGATATTTATTAACTTATTTCTTTGTTGTAAGTACGCCCAAAATTCTTAATATGGATGTATACGTGTTAAATATTTTAAAAGATAAATTATATCAAGTATAAAAATTAGTATATACGTTAATGAAATAAGAGTCAACTTGCTTGAGTGGCAAGTGCCAATAAAGAATGGGATTTGGAATAAGATAAAAAAATATTAAAAGGAGAAATGATTAGTGGATCGCGCAAAATCTTTATTAAAAGGGTGCAGTGTTTACTGTTGATTGAAAAATGCTTGCGTTTCAATGTTAAATGCAATGCGATTAAATTGAAAAGTTGTTCTTAGGCTTGGTAATGAAAATATTGGTTCTTGGTCAATGGCCATTATGGATGAACTTTATTCTTAGTCATAAAAATAACCATAAAAAACAACTTGTACATGTAGAGTTGGTAGCCATTACAGCTGTAATTTTGATTGTACTAAAATAATATCGCTGAAGCCTCTGTGCTTATATGGTTATCACACATTTTCAGGAAGTAGATAATATAATCTTTCTGGAAAGTTATGTTAATCTCTGCCCAAGATTTTGGTAGCTACCAGAAAAATCAGGCCCTAGCTCATGGACTAATTTGCCCAGCCAGCTTTTTTTTTTTTTTTTTTTTTTTTGTCATTAGTCATTTGCCACGTTTTAAGAATTGTTAAAAATGCTTAGTAGATTTATTATTTAAACTGTTTGTAAATATGGGCCAAGGCTTAACCAATACCGGTGTTCCATTTATAGTCCTAGCTATCAGTCAGTTGTGTGTGTGTGTGTGCATAATCTATGCCCGGTTATTTTGTATACCTATGTACAAAATAACTTAGGATTTCACTTGTTGGTTTGTTGTCATGATCAGCGCAAATGCATCGATTATTTTTTTTTCACTAATACTTAATACTCAGATATGCAGAAAGGAACTGTATACGCATATATGTAGTGGATTTTTATTTTTTAGTTGATGGACCACGTAAGCACAAAATGGCAAGTTTTGTAAGGCTGCATTTCCCGAGCGATATCCGCCCCACGGAGTTCAATTAGCGGCAACGACCAGACCGCGTGTTGTGTGTATATTGCTTGGAAAGCTTTTACAGTGGGAACTTCTTAACAGGGAGAGAAAGTTGTTGCTTAGGGTCTGGTTAGAGAGCGAATGAGAATTTTACGAACACTGCTTTGGTTAAATATGCCTCGTAGCAAAGATTTTTTTCAGCTCCTTGGTTTGGGGCTTGTTTAGAGTTTGTTTCAGCGTTTAAGTGTTTGTGATAAGGTTATACACACGAGAGTGTACATTTACGAACTGCTCATTACGTGAACGCTTACATGTATATAAAAACTCATATATATATATATATATATATATATATATATATATATATATATATATATATATATATATATATATATATTATGTGTACATATGGGAGCATTATTCTGTTTTTATGTTCACAGGGAAAGTTCTAGTCGTTTGTTTTATGTAGACGAATGAACCATTGAACGTCGATGGTTTATGTTTTCATTCTGACACTTCCCGTCTTCTTTATATGGAACATTGACTCGAAGGCTTATTATTTTAGTTTGCTGTCAGTATATATATACGTCTTAAATATTAATCCTCAAATACCCCTTAATTTCGAGTATCTTTTATTGGGTGAAATAGAATTACTGTATAATTACAGTAACTCCAGCCAGAATTCAAACCTGTGCTCTTGGGGTTTAATTTGATATAGGAATGTCAGTACCTTACCCGTTTTTGTATACTTATGGAATCATTATTTCATAATTAATTGTCTTTTTTGCATACTGTTTAATTTCTACATATGTTGCTGTATACTGGTGCCGAGATAAAAGAGACTGTGTGCAAATCCTAGACCTTGAATTAATTATCATTAGGAGTTGCTGGTAATAACTTCATCTAAAAGTTCATGAGCAACTTTACGGTAATATCATCTAATTCATTCATGGATCTTATCTTCCATGTGTTTCCTAATTGTTCTATTATGCAAAGATAATCGCCCCCCAGAGCTTATTCTCGAGAGGTTTCGACCTGGGGTCTAGATGGCTTCCAGTATTCGAATGACGTGTCGAGTTTGAATTTATATATATGGGTGTTTAATTTAGATCAATGGAGCGTTGGATTGATTGAATTGAGTGTAATAATACTGAAGGTTTATCAACAGATGATTGAAAATATAAGAAAATTTTATTAGATTTTGATTACAAGTAACAGCCGCAGTAGCGCTTTTGTTACTGATCTTTAAAAAAAAAGGCTTTGAGAATTTATCCTTTTGTCTTACGATTCTGAGGAAGCGCCATGTTCCTCTGCCACTGATTACGTAATCAGGGATTCCAAAATAAAACAAAGCTCTCTGGACCAGATTCAAGAACCTTTAATTCACTTTGTCTCAACTTTGTCTCAAGTTGCGTTCCCTTGATGCTTGGGGTCTTGGGGAAGAGTTTTATATCTCCATCTCAAAGATTGGAACTCCGTCCTTTAGGGAAGCCAGTGAAGTAGGGCTCTTATCTGAGATTGTGTCCGGTTTCGCCACTCAGAAAGTAGGAAACAGAGCCCAATAAATCCAGATTGTTCTGTTTGGTTTGGAAATTAACAAATGTAGCTTTCGTTAGAAAGTTATTTGGCTCGGTTTGATAATCATTTGGATATTTTGGATAACGAAATCTTATAGATATCTTTGATTGAAAATAAAAGGATTCGCTTGACTTATGATCATTGTATATCATGGGTTAATATTTCCCTTATGATACAGAAGTTTGATAAAGATATATGAATGTCTCTTAATGAATTTAGGGAAATATTGATATCTTTTCAATAGGAAATGATTTAAATAACTGGATAGTGAAACCAATAAAAATATGTATACTGAATGTATGCGAATACCGTATATGTTGAAATTACGAAGATATTTCGTATATTCTTCGTCGGCATTAAGTTGACTTCAGTTGGATCTTTTCAAGATTTAGATTGCCGTTAGTTGATAATGACTTCAGTTGGATGATTCACAGAGAGTAAAGTGGTTGCTTAAATAATAAAAGAACTTGCAGAAATCTCTTATGTTAAGGCATTTGTATATGGTAGCAAGGTAATTAGAACGCTTGGAGGGTTCCATAATAGAGAGTCATCTTTTGATTTCAAAACAAAATTACATGAACTTTTCTCAAACCATGTATATTACGATGGAAAAGATATACATCAATGCCAGCTAAAAAAGGAGGGGGTGGTTAGTTATAAGCCTATAAAATCACGAAAATATTTTAAGTAATAAATACTGTGATAAATTATTTTAAATGTATGTTTTTGTTATTGTGTATTAAAACCAATAACAAGTATAAAACCAATCAAATGGTTCTTAAATTGTCATAAAATCTTTTGAGAGATCATTGATAAGGAGCAACAAGAGGGCTCTTGTACATGCAACAAAGACAACTTGAACGTCGCTGGGTAATAGATTTGCTCGGTAACTGAACTTGGTCTTCTAATGTGGTGAGTTTCGGGAAGGAAGGGAAGTGGTACTAATTTTCTCTCGAGATTCTTTACCGTTTAATGTCACTGGAGAAGTTTCTTAAGGCTGACTTTCCAGCGCTGTTATTTTCTAGTCTTTATAGAGTGTTATTGGTGTTTGCTTTTTCCATTTTCTTTTGTTAATCGTTTGATGCCATTCCTTTGATGCTCTGTTGTGACTTCTGACTTCTTACAATTTTGTGTGGAAAGAGATCCCGTGTTGTCGGGGAGAAGCATAGCCATGATTTTGCCCTTGTTTTCTGTTTTATGACACACCCGGTATATCTTGCTCTCTCTTGTTAGTAAGTCGCAGTTTTAAAACGTTCCCCTCAGATGTAGTGGTGCACTTGTGGAGTTGGAAGACTTAACTGAATGTTATTGGACCTGGTACATCAAACGTCCTTTGTTTTGTGGGATTTTATACGCGACTAATATATTCTCTCTTTACTCTACTGCGGTTGTTATCTCCGCATGTTGGTTTAGATATCCTTTTATGCATATTCATATGACACGTCTCGGTTTGTTAAACGTAGAGTGCCATGTCTCATGTTTCATTTCCTTTGAGCGCGAATGCTCGCTCCATTCTGTCCTGGAACAAAACGGCATCAAATGAAACGAGAAAATTATTTGGCTGCCTTCAAAATAAAGATATCAGGAGAAAAACATTGGAATTGAATACAAAATAAAGATGAAACGACTTTCCCTTGTCTGGGAATCCTCGTTTATTTGTTCGGCTTTGTCGTTGTCGTTTCCTTTGTGTTTGCCTTTCTCCGATGAGTTTTTTCTTCGTACCCCAGACTTTGGTGTTTTGGAAGATAATGTCAGTGAATAAGTAAATACGCTCACGTGTGCACACAAACTGTTTGTGCGTCATTCGTAAAATTTGCACATAACGGTTAAGGGTCGTTCGCATTTGTTTATTCGCGAGTTGGGTTCCGTGAGTTTTTTGTCTCGCAGTCAAGTGTACCCAGTTGGTAAGCATTGCTTTTTGGGGCAGATTTAATATGATTAACAGGTATTGTTGTCTAGTTGGCACCCCTCTGATTTATTTTCATGCTTTGTCTCTCTTTTGTAAAATATCTGTGCCTGTTTGTAATTGCGTATCTATATACAAAACACTAATTATTCTAATTTAACCGACACTGTAAAAAAACTTATGAGTACAGTTAACTTATATGAAATGGCATTGCCTTAATTACTGATAGAAACATTATATATATAAATTGTATCTATATTGTGTGTCTGTGTGAATGACTAATTATTGTAAATTCAGGTCATTTTGTTGCTGCATCACAAGTGCAGTTGTTATTATTATATATAATATGTCTCACGAGCTTAATTACGCATCATATACATTAGTCTCTCGGAGTCTGTTGTCGGGATGACAAGGGGCGTTTTGTTAGCGCTGAAAGGGAACTCGTGTCAATTTATATTTCGGGGGACACATCTCAATTAAAGCAATATCTGCTTGCATGTTTCATTTACAGAGCACGGGTGGACTCATCACTTGAAATTATGTTATGTAAATTACGGTTTCGTGTCTCCTTTTCACTTTTTGAAGTAACAATCTGCATATTACACTTCCAATTTGGAAATGGTACGTGTGTGTGTTGTTTGTGTAATAAGCCTTCTGCCTGGGAGTTCTTTCCTTGACACGTTTTCATTGCTTTGCTTATTTACAGCCGTCTTGTTGATGCTGTTATTTGTTACCACCTGACTTCTCATTATAAGTCCTATTTAATTGCTGTTTTGTGTCTTTGCATCCAGTAATTAGAGGAACGCATCACAGTTAAACTTCATCTAGGTTGATTGACGAATTTGTACCAGCTTTTATTATAAATATATATAGTGTTGGACGTAACATGCAGTTGTTTATGTTATATTAATATTCTTTTTCTAACTGAAAATTTAATAACCTGTAGTTTGAAAGGAAAATTCGCCAGTGATATACACCTCAGATGAAAATGTTCACCTTGTTGCAAGATTCACCTAAAATGAAAAACTAAACGATTAATAGAAAATTAATAATTAATATTCTCTGTAGCGTCGAAATGAATGAATACGTTCTTGTGGCAGGAATCTTAATAATGACGCCTCTTATGTAGAGAAACGACGGGTCAGCTCTGTGATAGTTTCCCTGCTCTGTTCGTCCTTTTTTATGCCCTGAGAGTTTTGTCCTGATTTTGGAGCTTAATATTGATTTGACCAAATGCTAAATTAGCGGGTGTATTGCTTTGTTTACGCCGAGGAAAGCCCAATGATTGAATCTGCCAAGTTCGATTGAAATTAGGTTGGCAACAGTTGAAGTTAGTAAAATCAAACTATAATCGTGGAAGTTCTGATCATAGAAAGCTTATACTGTGGACTTAGTTTTGAATACTTAGATTTACGAAACTGGAAAGAATAAGCATTTGGGTATGTATTGGCTTCCTAGTTAAAGCTCTTTATTACTAATATGATAAGTATAATAACTATTAAACCCATGTTAGTTTATGTCCGGATGAACATTATTGATTTACAAAAAAAAAAAAAAGGTAAAGTTTGTCTGATTTCTTAAAAATCGTTTGAAATAATTAATATTTCTTTCTCATTATCATTTCCACGTCGTGTCTAAAAATCTTTTTTGTGAAGAGAAATTGAATTTCAGTGAAATCGGTTGTTTAAATCGTCTCGGTCGTTACGGTAGCATTCAGCTTCACCTTTTATTGACTTCAAGCCGAAAGCTTGTATAATTTGATAAAAACGACCTTTCTCCTCTTGATAAAAGTAGATTTATTTTTCTATGGATTATCTCCACGAGCTTGTGTTGAAAGCGAATAACATCAGTTACACTAAGCACACTAGTTAAGAGAATTAATGTGAATAAGTGTAACTAATCTCGGAGAGTAATAATCTAGATTCACCCTGCAGAGTTATTGAAATCATTAACAAGGATTTGTTTTCCACAATAGCCTAGTATATAAAAGTGCATCTCGGTCCAAAGGAGAGCTCAGAAAATTGACGTTATTACTGACCGAGTTAATAGATGTTATTGACCCGAATTAACTCTCGCAACGGCATAGAATATTAACCTTATTTTTCCAATGCTTCAACTTTAATTAGCATCCTTAATTAGCGATAGCAGTAGCGAAAGGTATTATTTTGGGAGGTTATGTTCAATCGCTGTGAATGTTACCTTGTGTTTCCCTGCCTACTAGCAGTGAGTAATACCTTTGATTTCCTCATGCAGAGGCGGCGGGTAAGTTACTGAATGACGCTGCGCTCTTATTCTTCACTAGGTTGTGTGCTACTTGCATACATTACCTTACCTTAGCCAGTCGCGGGAAACCATTTTAATATTGCGTTTGTTTTTATTGTTGTTATATTGCTTTTGGAATGGACAATGGACCAGTAAAGGCAACAGAAGAATTAATGTCAGTGTTTGATATACAGTATATTGATAGCTCAGTGGGTAAATCAACGTCTACCTCGATATCAAACCCAAAAGGCATAGTTCGAATTCAGGTCGTTGCAAATGCACTAAACATATTTACAGTGTAAAGTATAACAAGTAACATTATCCCCCCTGTAATTCTTAACACACATACACACACAAAGCGTTGGCAAAACCACAATATCACTTAGTGCTGAATTTATTTTACTTTGGGAATGTCTTGCACCAAAAGGGAATTGTAATTGCCTAGGCCAGGATTCAAACCTGTGCCGTTTGCCGTAGGTACAGTGATAGATAGTAAGTTATCCTGACTGTTCAAAGATACTTGACTATGAAATATTTGATATTTGTGGCTTAATATTGCGTTTTTTCTGCTGTTACCTAATTGCCGAAGGATCTTAAATTAATAATATTAAATCGTTGGAACTTCAAATTCCTTGTAACTGCTTCTTTTTGGTTTTGTTGAGGAGGTTCACATAAATCTCACTTTATAGCGTGTGTGTTATAAATCCTGTTTATTCTGCTTTGTTGTTTATGTTATTTGTTTTAAAATGTTATATTTTTTCTTTTTAGTTTATTCTTTGCTTCTCAGTTGATTTTTCCGTACTGGACAGTTTTTCCTTTTGTAGCCCTCGGGTTTGGACCACTCTTCTTCTCCAGTTTGCGTAGCAGCTTCACGAGTGTGTGTGTGCTTGTATATATATATATATATATATATATATATATATATATATATATATATATATATATATATATATATATATATT
>NC_089761.1:56904272-56954272 GCF_040412425.1 Macrobrachium rosenbergii
AATGTGAAAGGAAGCGTGTTCACTTCGCCACCCCGACCACTCTTTGAAAATCCATCCATCAAGCATTTCAGGTGTTGGATTCCGAATGGAATGAGAGCTTTTAAGGGTTATTTGGGATTGGAGGGATATGCGAGTGTGGCAGCCGGGGCTGTTGAGAGTGACTGGGCTCTTGGTTGGGAAATTACACAGCCAAAAGGGTATCAGGCCATGGCTTTGATTAGTTCTTAATCATGTTGATGTTTTTTTATAGCAGTTTTTTTTTATTTCCTTTTTCGGATTGTTACTTTCAAGACAAAAGAAGAAAGTTAGTAATGTAAAAACGTTGATATTAAACTTTAATGAGTAAAAAGCCCTTTGAATGTATAACGTTGATGCTAGTTGCGGTTGGAAAATTCACATCTCATGTTAAGCATAATGCGGCTGCGTGTGTGCCTGCATCGTCATTTAGTTTATGATCTTGCACCTGGTGCGTTACTGCACTTAAACATTTCAAAACAGATTTGGGGACCATCATTAGCCAAGATTACAGTTAACAATTTCTCGCCAGAGGTGCTCTCTGGTAAGCGTATATATTCAAGTGTTGGAAGTACGAATTCTGTGTACATTTTTTGCAATTAACTTCAGTGTGTATGTTTATATATACATATATATATATATATATATATATATATATATATATATATATATATATATATATATATATATATATATGAAGATAAAAGGCCTGTAATACACTATTTGAATGTTGCAACTATATATATATATATATATATATATATATATATATATATATATATATATATATATATATATGTGTGTGTGTGTGTGTGTGTGTGTGTGTATGTATATATATGTATACATATTTATGTATATATGTGTGTGCGTGTGTGTTGTGTTATTTGTATGGACTGTGCTATATTTGCTAGCATGCTCAAGGACATACACCAGATACACGCAGCCACTATAGTAAGGCCAATGGCAAATTCGGTCCGAAAAATTAAAAGCGACACCGACCATTCCTCTTCATTAACAGCATTAACTTCGCTCCACGAATTGCGCTTTCTCGAGTGGGTTTTTTTTTTTTTTTTTTTTTTTTTTTTTGCACAGACGTTTCGTTATCAGACGCTGGGTTCAGTTTGAGGTAATAAGGAGCGGAGTAGTATCCCTAACTTTAAAGGCCATTTTGGGTAAGGTTTGTTATACTTAGGGCTTCCATTTACTCCGGGTATCTTTCTCCTCCCCACCATCATCATCCGTCTATTGACATTACTCTTTACATACGACGTTGCCCCTTTTTTCTTCACATTTAAAATGTTTCATTCACTTTTTTTTTACGCGATTTGCAATTTTAAATATTGCATCGCGAAAGTAGAAATTTGCTGTTTTAGTCTGGCAAGAAACGCTGGAGAGGAATCTGGTGGTATGATGTTTTCATCGATATATATCAAAAATATTCGGCGATATTGAGCAGTATCTGTAGATCATTTCTTGCAAGTTGATATGTTCAAGTTGTATTTGACCAGACAGCTATTTTAATAAAGAAATCCTCTCTTTCTTGGATTTGTGATATCAGGCGACCGTTTTACATGGCTTAGACATGTTTACTCGAAGATTCTAGGTCGGCAGGTCACCGCCCTAGGCACAAATTTTTTGAGCGAAAACGTTGTCGAATCAGTAAAGGCTACAAAAATATTTCAAGATCAGACTGAATCTAACTATTAAAAAGTGTGCTGGTACTTTAATGTACTTTGATAAAATGAATGTTCGCAAATGGAGATTGGATTGTGAAAGCTGTCCTTCTTTTGGGTTAAATTTTACTCCCCCTCGATGCCTCCTAAACTTTTATTCTGGAATCCTCTTACGTTTGGCTTACTTTTTGGTAGCACTAGAATTCACTTTCAGGCAGTAACGGTGAGATGAATCTAGATTAACATTTCGCCCTTCTTTCAATAAAACTCTTGCCTATCAGAACGCCTTTATTTAAGAGTTCTAGTTGTAGTTTTTTTTTTTATGATTTATGGAAGGAAAGAAAACAATTGACAATTTGACATACAATACTCTAAGCGTATCTTTTGTCGGTAATATTGGGGCATCATGTAATATCTATATGACAGAACGCAGTCTGTCTATATATTTTATTTTCCTGTGTTTCAAAACTTCAGTGTACTAGTATTGATGATGAACTTCAACTGAAACTTGGCGGTGTCCGGCCCTGGTTCAGTCTGTCTTCTCTGGTCTCTAAATAAATATGCAGATAATGTGGCCTTGATCCGAGCTTCAGGACAGTATTTAACGTTTTAGGACAAAGTCATGCTTTTCACCGTAGGCTTTTTCCTATAGAGTATAGGTCCAAGAAATTGCTGCAGATCTTGCGCTTGGATCGTAAGGCTTAGCAGTGACAAGCGTATCCAAAAAAGCTCGAAGAATTTGAGGAGTTAAGAGGGCATTGTGGCTATTACAGTTACATATGTATCTGGTAAAAAAGTGACCAGTAGATTTTACACACACATATATATATATATATATATATATATATATATATATATATATATAATGTAAAATCTACTGGTCACTTTTTACCAGATACATATGTAATTGTAATAGCCACAATGCCTCTTATATTATATCATATGTGTGTGTGAGTGTGTGTCTTTCATAAGATGAGCAAGATTTATTCTATTCTTTACTCATGAATGACGGTTTGTCTTTCATAAAAAAGCTTCTTACTAACAATGAGTTCTGAAATATCTGACAAATTTTCTTCTCTGGGTATCTTTACTTTATGCTTTATATACATTTCAGTGACAGGTAAAATAATATCCATTAATTCATCGGAGTGTAATATTTCTATATCCTTTGAGTACCATCAAGTTTAATTGCAAAGGAAATGGAGATTGCGAACTAATCTTTTTCCTCTGTGTTGATTCACGATGACGGAAAACTATCTGGGTATTTTTATACCCTGGTGTCCTTGTTTTCCTTTTCATCTTATTTCATTTTTATTATTTTCGTTTCACAGTATGTAGTGATGTCTGTGAGAAGCATTGTGTATCGGCTCCAGTTGGTGGATATAATGACCGACTATTGACGGAGACAAATTTTATGATCATTTATTGTACATTCAGGGTTTTCGAGTAATACCTACATCGTTTCAGTTTGTGGTGATGTCTGTGAGAAGTATTATGTACCAGTTCCAGATGAAGTAATAATATCTTATTCCGAGAGACAAATTTTCTGAGCATTTATTGTATGTTCAATGTTTTCGAGTATACGTACAAATATTTCTCACCGTTGTTTATGGCATAGGTATTGCAAGCAACATTTTTTTTATTATGACGATATGTAGGGCTAAATACAATGAAAGCTCTAGAAATCCTCCTTTTTATACTGCCTTCTGTCCAAGGAATATTTTACAATAATTCTTTGCTTTTTCAGGGTAGTTGCGAATACGATTTGGTACATATTTCATGTTTTTTCTTTGTTTTTTCTAGGTGAGTGATCTGATGAGCAGGGAGATCCGGGCTGGTAAGATTTATTCGTATTTACAACGTACAGGTTAGGTAACTTTTTCCGCTCTCTCCAAGTTGTATTTTACAGTATTGAAGAAGGTTTGATTGATTTACGCAGCTGTGAGAATGTTCATAGAATCTTCTCTTCCTCAGTTTGCACGTGTCTGTAATTTGTATCTCCAACTTGTAGTCATCGAATATCTCTCTCTCTCTCTCTCTCTCTCTCTCTCTCTCTCTCTCTCTCTCTCTCTCTCTCTCTCTCTCCCAGTGAAAAAAAACTTTCATCCATCTTATACCTGGAGACCAAAATATTTTTTCCGATGCACGAACAACGACTTCACGCTAGAGGAGAAAGAATAAGAAAAGTGAAAAGTTGGTATTGATTCCTTCCTGGAATTTTGGAAATAGCCAGATAAATGGTTCTCCCTTCGTCGTGACTTCGTTTCTGTTGGAGTATGCATGTTGCTTAACATTGCATAAAAATGGGTACTATGGGTAAGTTTTCATTTAATAAAAATTTTTCTTATCTAAGTGTAATCTTTTTTTTTGGGGGGGGAGTAGTTAAGCGTCGTGTACACGAGCCCTTGTGTGGGAATGTGGTGATGGTGTCAATGACAATATTCAATGCAGCGCCAGGTCACTTAGCTCAATCAGTATCTTAAGTAACCAGAGAGTTCCAGATGGAGGAACTCGTTTTATCTAATTTAATTTCACCTAAACCTTCTAGGATGTTTTGAAGAAATATTACGCTAAAAATTTTATGAAAAAGTTTATTGCACGAGTTCAAATACATATTTGTGTTTGCACGTTTTCAAAATGTGATTTCGACAAATAATTGGAAGACCGCTTTTTAACTGGAAGTGAACTTTAATTCTGTATCACAACAGGTTTTGTTTTTATTTGTCTTTGGAGATTTTTCATAGTTGGGATTCGTTCTTCTTTTCTATTCTGCCTGGTTCGGTCGGAAAGCCATACCAATCTCCAGGACACGCAAGTCGAGAGAAGAGCAGGATTGGAAGGTTCGCATTTCACAGTTTGGAAATTGCTTGTATTTCGCTGCTTTCTTTTTTATTAATGTAATATCAAATGGCTCTCCAACTTATGCAAGAAGGGATTATCGTAACAACATCAGCTTGGGGTTGGTTCCGTCACTAATAAATTGCGTTCTTGAATGGATTTATGCACAGTGGAGCTTATTAAATCATGAATAAAAAGAACTTTTTCATGTAAAGTTCCCACCCGAGAGCAAGTGTGTGTGTCTTTCCCATTCAGTAAAATATCGGATCAACTGGATTTTTTTGTATGGCGCCTTGGTAATAATTTACAGGGATATTTGTTTACACTTTTGCCCCCACTCCTTCCGTTTCATTTTGTAATACATAAAATGTGGAGGAGCAACCCTTACAAGTTTTCATTGAAAAAAATGAGTAGTAAAGGAATTTCATCGGTTGTTTGATTTGTTTGTTACCACAACCAGTAAATGTATGTATAATTTTATGTGTAATTGTTTTGAGTAATTTTTGTATGGAATCTTTTGCACACTACAATATGTTCATGTGTTATTTCTAGCTGTGTAAAGATTTTCTGTAGTTAATCAATTTCCTCTTTAGTATAAGGTACGGGGCTATTATTTTCCGTTTGGTGCTTCATAAGTAATCTGAACAACACCCATTAACTTTATGGATGCGAAGTTTTTAGGCGAATGTGACATATAAATGTGAGTGAAAATTTAGATGTGAATGGCAGGATAACTGACAGTAGATTGAGCGATCAGTCACAGGTTCCGAATGGGAGTGGGAATTTAGAGCACAGTTTTTCCCTTTTCGGGCTATATGCATTAGTGTGTGTGGGGTTTTGATGAGGTTGGTAATTGATTAGGTTATGGTGTCAAAATGCTGTGCAAATACTTTATGCAGTATCATTTTTCCCTGATACACAAAAATCAGGTCAAGTTTGTACGAGGGATGTTCATGAAGAAGAGCTATGTAGTAACTTATCGCTATGGATATTTAATGAGTTTCGGAGGAAAGATTAGCCTTCATGGTATATTATTTATTAAAAATTTTTCTAGCACACTGAAAGATCGTAATAACTTTAGAAATTTTTAAATGACCGGAACTGTTCTCCTAAGAATGATTTCAGAAAATCGGACAAGGCACATTTAGAACTGTCAAGTTACAAAAGAAAAACAAGTAAAGGAACTGAAAAAGTAGGAAATCCAAATTTGAAGTACGTGCTAACTATGTCTCCGTCAGACATTGTTAATGTTTCAAAATTCTAACATTTCGATTTGATAACTAACATATTAAGACGAAAACTAAACCAGATGTCGGAGACGACAGAAATCCGTAGCACCACAAACACGTGTTATTTCGTCTCGTGGTAGAAGAAGAAAATTAAGTGGTTTTAGCCTTCTCTAAACAATAGTCTTCTTCAACATCGCTTTCAATGATTATGTGTTTAGCTCAGTTTCAGATTTTTTAATTTACCGTTTAGGTTTTTTCAGCGCTTGGAGCTTAGAGTGGCCTACCGGTCTCCCATCTGTCACCAGGAAAAGCTACAAGAACAAGGAAGCTCAGAGTAATTGCTTTCATACATTCACTCGGTGGGCGCATTTTGCAAGCACCAGTAGCAGAGCTAATATGGGGTTCCTTCTACTTATATTTTCGGAAAATAAGGAATTGCTAGCGGGCCATTATGTGTCATCATGGTTACAGGTTGCTTAAATGCAAATAGATATATTTATGTTTTACCTTTGGCGATGATAACTTGTGTCTACAGGTGTTGCAGACGACCCCCTAGGTGGATAGAAAGTAAATAATCTATTTTGATAAAGTAATAGGTTATCTGTTGGATCCATTTTGGAGATAACATTTCGCCAATGATTTTGTGACTAATGGTCTTCATGATAAGAAAGCAACGTTACGAAATATTTAGCCAAACCGCACAGCGTATCGAAACGCTCAGTAGTTATTCTCAGATGATAAGAGCCACTGATGAAAATTGTACGTTATTGTGGATAAAAGAAGCATAATATCACGCAGTTTAATCGATTTATTAGGCTACACACCCTCTCTCTCTCTCTCTCTCTCTCTCTCTCTCTCTCTCTCTCTCTCTCTCTCTCTCTCTCTCTCTCTCTCTCACGGGAAGATCTACAATAATGGTAAACCTCTAATGAGCTAATGTCTAAGTTAGGCTATACATGCTCTCACGTGCATGCCTGCTACATGAAGTGTAAGTTTGAGTAGTGAACTTCATAGACGTTTAAGACCCAAATATAATTTTCTCGAATGAAACCGGATGGAGAAAATGCCTATTGACACATCAGCGTTTGAAGACGTAAAAAATTAAGTAGAAACTAAGTAGAACAGTACTTTTTTAGTGATGCGTATGTTTTGGAAATTTAACATTGAGATATTTATAATGGTGGGTAATATACTGTACATGAGATATTTATAATAGTGGGTAATATACAGTATCTACTCCAAATTGATGATTGATTGGTTGATTTCCAAGAGAGAAAAAAATTCCATTGTGCCCCCTGCCACCTCAAAGAAAAGCAAATATTTTTAAAATGAATAGTAATATAAAAATCACAACCAATATTAATGCATTTTATTTACTCATAGGAATTCAAACCGTGGAGTCTCTCTCTCTCTCTCTCTCTCTCTCTCTCTCTCTCTCTCTCTCTCTCTCTCTCTCTCTCTCTCTCTCTCTCTTTTACAAGGGTGTTTGACTCGCTTATTTGCATGTCATTATTTTCAATGACATTTGATTACGTTCTAGTTACCCATTTTGAATAATTGGCGTTATTTTATTTCCAAGAAATTGAAGTGAACACCTTCTAGCCCTAGTATATATTATTTTTAATAAAGTCTGTAATCAGTAGAGAAATCGTGCAAAATGAATATGACTGAGCGTTGCGTGTTAACGACTGAGTGACTCTGTATATCATTTTCTCTTCTTACTGTGCAAAGGAAATATATAATAGACGACTCTTTGTTGATAATACGTTTGTTTTTCGAGTGATTACACTGAAACTACCTAAGTTAGAAAATCAAATATTTAATATAAGGGCTGATAAGTAAATTATGTGTGCGTGTGTGTGTGCTGATATTTTTTTAGCTTCCAGATTTGTGCAATATTGTTTAGGTACTGACATATGTAGAATTTCTATACTTATTTCTTTTATTGCAAATTTGAGATGGCTCACCCATGGAGTTGTATAAAAAAAATTTGTCTGTAAATTGAATGGGCGTCGAACCACATCAGAATCTTGACACGATGTTTCCTGCCTCGTTTGCAGATATATATATATATATATATATATATATATATATATATATATATATATATATATATATATATATATACACAGTATATATATATATATGTATATATATATATTTATATTTATATTTATATACTTATATATACACATACAGTATACGGTATATATATATTATATATATGTGTTCATATGCCATGTTTGAATGATTTTTTCTTTGCACAGTGGTAAGTAGCAACACACATACGCATGTGTCTCTTGTGTTAAACATATTGCTTCATGCCTCTACGTTTTCATATTGAAGCACGAATAAGCTACGTACGGATTAGCCCATTCTCTTCCCCATTAATTTGCTGGAGCATATAATGGCGTTCCTGATGAAGGCCATGGCACATCCGGACTAGTTCGTTATATGTCATGTTCAATAGTATGACCTTTTTTGCATATTAATAATTATTCCTCCGGGAATCATCATTTCATCATAATCATTGTCATTATCGCTGAACGTTCCTGTGTTAATCATTTAGCTGAACGTCAATTAGCATTTGTGTTGACATAGTTATTCCAGTTGAAAATTAGTCCAATTATAAGCTGCTGCCTTTTTTCACTGGGGGTTCAAGGTAATGGTATGGATTAGGTAAGAACCTTTTCCTTTTTATATATACTTGGGATAGGGTATCTGTGATTATCACATACTATACATGAGTTAACTGCAGCGTAGTATAATTCGCGTATTGTTGGGTTATTATTGATATAAGATTTAATAAAACGAGCTTGACGTGCGTTTAAATTGACTCTGTCTCCTGATTGTTCTCTGGACATTATAACTTACCAGAATACTCGTTTCAACCACCTTTTGAGCAGAGAATCGCGACATGTATTACTTGGGTGCATTCTGTTACGAAAATTCGGATGAGCGAACTTCCTGAGAGTTACTGGATGGTGCTTAGTGTGGCAGTAATTTTTATGAATTTAACGTAGCATTTAAGTTCGCGTTCTGTATATTAATGTGTGGAAAGTATCAAGATGTGTCAAATCAGATGTAATGTAGCTGCTATGATTTTCGTTTAATGTCTTTTTCATATAACAATGTGTTGTTTATTTTATTTCGGTGCACATACCATAAACCTTGATGGAGTGTTTTTCCTTGTCCTGTCGTTTAATAAGCATGTGAAAAAATTCATGTAGAATCCCTATTCTTTATGATGAGTGCAAGGTAATTACGTCACATTTGGAAATCCTCTTTAGAGTTCACCGATTCTTTGATAAAGTTAACATTGCATTCTTACAGTTCAAAGATGAAAACCTCACTTTGGTATTTCCGGACACGTGATCAAATCACGGAGCACTTCGTACCGTGAGATAAAATTCCTCTTAGTGTAAATTCAGTTCACAAGGGGATGTGTTTCCGTATTTTCAAATCATAGGATAAATTTGGATAACTCTTAGGATTCTAGGATGTTTGTCAGTTATTTACAATAATGAACTTTAATGTAATACAACTCTGTAATTGGACGGAATTGCTAAATTTGGAACAGGTCGAACGAATTCACATTCATGTAAGTAAACAGTGTGTAGCAGTTTGGTACAGGTGTTAAATTTTGTCACTCAGATGCACTTATATCCGATAAATTTTATATATATATATATATATATATATATATATATATATATATATATATATATATATATTTATGATATATGAATGTAATATATATATTTGTAAACTTTATTGGATATGCATGTAAATTTAAAAACTTAATACCTGTATATATATATACATATAACGAACTGTTCGCTTGCATGAGTGTGAATATATGTATATATATATATATATATATATATATATATATATATATATATATATATATATATATATATATATATATATATATATATATATATATATATATATACAGGTATTAAATTTTGTAATTCAAATGCACCTGTAGCTAATAAAGTTTATAAAGGTATATATATATATATATATATATATATATATATATATATATATATATATATATATATATATATATATGTGTGTGTGTGTGTGTATGTATATATGTGTGTGTGTGTGTGTGTGTGTTATATGTCCATATATACATACATAGTGTGTGTGTGTGTGCTCGTGCGTGCATGTATATGCGGAGTGTTGTTTTGGGGATGGGAAGAGGAAAACCCATTCTGCTTCCTCATCTTGCGATATAAAACTAGGAAGTAAAGTAACGCTAAGTTTTGGTGTGAAAGGGTTTTGTGATTTTTCTTGAGAGAGAGAGAGAGAGAGAGAGAGAGAGAGAGAGAGAGAGAGAGAGAGAGAGAGAGAGAGACTGTATGCGGCCTACACAACAGCTAAAGACCATCGACTTCGAGAGAGAAAGAAATACCCGAGAAGATTATCGCCTCACATTCTCCCGCTTTCTTTCTTGTCTATAGACGGCCACCATTTTTCTTTTCTTATGCAAATGGATCTTCCATTTATAAAAGGAGTTTTTTCTTTTTTGGTCAACAGTTGTTTGCTTTGTATTGGAGCAGAATTGTTTGCCTCGCCCTCCACTCCCTCTTCGTTTGGAAGCTGATTCGATTGGTTTACGTTTCTTTTCTCAAGTAAAGTAGGAAAGGGAAAAATATCTTATGTAGAACTACATATTTAAGATAAAACATGGGACTGATCTCTCTCTCTCTCTCTCTCTCTCTCTCTCTCTCTCTCTCTCTCTCTCTCTCTCTCTCTCTCTGCATAGCTATAATAATATCATTCAGTATCATTCAGTAGTTTGTAATTTATTTGTAAGGAAGAAAACATCTAACTTGTAACAAAACAAAAAAGAAAAAATGCATTTTGACTCTTCCTATCTTTACTAACAAGTTTATACGATCAACTTGGACACCATTATCTCCTTTGACGTTTTATCGTTTTCGATACGTGCTGTCTATATGGCATCCCTATTGTGCTGCCGAGATGTGATTTAAAATTAATTGTATCCCCGTTTTTTACATTTTAGTTAACAGAGAATATGTTTTTATGGATCTTTCCTAGATAGTGACCCCCAAGGGTTTTCCGGGGTCGTTATCTAGGACTAATATTTCTCGGGTGTCATTAACGTTATGATATTTACAGTCTTTTGTTTATGTTTTTACGGTAAACCCCAATGGGCTTGTACTAAACACGCCGCAAAGGTGGATACATACCGGGTTAAAACCCTTGGGGTCACTATCTAGGAAAGGTCCGTTTTTATAGACGAAGCTTTTAGCATTTACATTTATACTTAAAATAATGATAAACATAATCAATCAGATTCCATTTTCTGAGGAATTTTTTTTTTTCGTTAGAAGATCTATCGTATTTGCAAAATCATTACCATATTAGTCTGCATTATGACGCGTCACCCGAGACGTTATAGACCATTGACTTCAATCGTTCCATCTATATATTTTTGTGTCAGTTCAAACATTGCTCCTTCGCTCGGTACAGATTTTGTGGATGAGTTTGAACCATAACAACACAAATTGTTTTCATTGACAGTATATCTTTAACCATATGCATCTCATTTAAAATTCTAGGTGTCTTTTTGATTGAGTATTCACTCTTGAAAAAGATATTCGTCCTATCTCTTCTTCAGATGCACAGGAATCGGGTATAGTTAGAAAATCTATCAAGATTTATGGAGGCCTGTCTATCTTGGGGAAATGTTTAAATCTTTAATTCATCCAAATTTATTATGTCGTTTGCCTGTTTGGACTTTAGCGGGACAAAAACTTCAGATAAAATTAAATTACTGAGCCTGGGTTTTGATATAAATTTTTGAGCACTCTCTTTCAATAAGCCTCATCCTTTGCATTTAGATCTTTCCAGACTACACCATTAACCACTTAGAGCCAGATATGGAGTTAATACTATAATAGTTTTTCCTTCCTCATCTGTGAAGTCCAGTACCACAGTTTTCTAGTAGTTTTATTCCTGTTGTGACCAAGTTGTGGAAGGATCCTCCTAATCCTTCAACCAGACTTTGTAATGATGCTTTTTATTGAGCAGGCTAACATGAGTTACACTTCACCGTTGATTTGTTATTTGTCTTATTAATTTTACTTCGTAATTTATCCTGTTTGTTATTTATCATATATATTTATTTGCTATTCCTCTAACATATTTTATGCTTTACTTCTCAGTTTCCTTTTCTGTACTGGGCTGCTTTCTTTGTTGGGCCTCATGTGCTTTTATCGTTCAGCTTTTCCGCCTAGGGTTGTAATAATGATGGCTAAATTTTAATAGAAAGGAAGTATATCGAAGTTTTGGGTTGTACGCTATTTTATTTTAGCAAGTAAGTCTGCACAATTTAGAATTTTTCCTATCTTCCAGCTTCGACTCGTCGCCATTTTAAGATTTTATTTTTCCATTGTTGCTCTTCTGAATTGGCTGTGATAGATTAAAACATTGCTAACATGAAAACTAACTTTCCAGCGTTTTATCAAAGAAATATATAAAGAAACAGATTGTTTATAATTATATAGTTTTCCAGTTTTATGTTTTAAAGCACTTAAGTGACATGATTAATTTTAAACTATATATTATTGGAGAGGGTGAGTATCACAGTTTTGCAAGGTTAGAAAAAATTTACCGTATATTCCTCCACTATTATATAGTACAAATTATAGGCATTTTTGTAATCTACTAACGTTATCAGTTCGCTTTTAACTTTTACTTTCTTTGCTAACTTTTTTTTTAAAAACCGCAATGCCTTTTACCTACATAGCTTTTACATGACGCTAATTGATCGTCATAGCTTAAAACATCCTTTAAACTGAAGTATCGCTAACCTCAGAAGCGGTTGGTGATTTTCTTACTAGGATTACTTGTTAATAATATAGAACCTTTTTAGGTTTTTTTTATAAATTATATAAATAATATATATATAGGTGTGTGTGTGTTTGTGTATGTATGTATGTAAATATCAGTGTTCCCATTAAAGGCAGTAGTGACTGGAAATTGTATTGTAGAGTAAACCCTGATTTTCATGCTGTAAATTATGAATTATTTTTGATAATGTGCATATCTTAGGATGATACATGGCTTCATGTACTGGTTCACAAGACAAGCTCATGACATTTTCTAGTAAAATTATTATGTCATGTATTCGCAATTTCGCACACACACACGACACACACACAAACACATATATATGTGTGGTGTGTGTGTGTATATTTGTGCATGTATATATGTTTATATATGTATATGTATATATATATATATATATATATATATATATATATATATATATATATATATATATATATATATATATATTAAACCAGCAATTTCGTATAATGTCGAATTCACCATACTTTGCTAATAACATACAAACAAGAGGAATTATAACTGATAATTGTGTCTGCCCGGCCAGGATTCGAAGCTGGGGCGTTCTTTTAGATGCAACGATTAACATTCGATTTTAAATAAAACTTACGCCTGTATAATTAATACGCACCCACACACACATATACATGTATATATGTTTGTGTGTATAATAGTTTGTATTGTAACATTTTTCCGTATACGTTTTCGTATACTTACGTTGATTGTAAAGTTTGTTGTAAGTTAACAAGTGTAACATATATTTTTGTTCATTAGACAGAAAACCTCTACATCCCGGAAGTTTTCAGTTATTCGCGAAAATGTCAGCATGTAGCCAAGACGAACGTGTAACTCTCCAACCTTTTTCCCCATTGAAATTTTACGAAGTTTTGCAATTAGTTTAGCGAGAGTTGCGGGCTGGGATAATTTTTTCAGTTGAAATTCCTTGTTAAACGGTGTTATGCTAATATATTTAGCTTATTTGTGTTTCGTTTCATCGCTTACCCATGTAACTTAGGTCAGAGTACACCATCTTTATTCCCCAAGTATTGTATGAGGATGTGATGTTAAACTGTTGTATAACATTCATATTCCAAAAAATGTGTTGCCATGTATATTTTCTGCCATTGGCTGTTTTCCCTTGCGTTAGGTGGTGCCAGAAGGAGTTGTCTTTTAGGATTTCTCCCCGTAAGGGGTAGTGCTGTCAGTGCACCTTACGCAGTGCACTTTGGGCGTTACTTAAGCAGCGCCCCTTCGGCCCCTAGCTGCAACCCCTTTCGTTCTTATTACTGCACCTCCGTTCATATTCTCTCTCTTCTATTGTACTTTTCACCTTCTCCTAACAATTGATTCGTAGTGCAACTTTGAGATTTCCCTCCTGTTACACCTTTAAAAATTTTTTGCTGCCAATTTCCGCTTCAGTGTTGAGTGACATCATAGGTCCCAGCGCTTGGCCTCTGGCCTAAATTCTTTATCTCTTGTATTTATTTCCGGACTTCTAGAAGTTCGTTTGTGATGTTACTTGACTGATTTAATGATCTGCAGTGTTATCTCTCTCTCTCTCTCTCTCTCTCTCTCTCTCTCTCTCTCTCTCTCTCTCTCTCTATATATATATATATATATATATATATATATATATATATATATATATATATATATATATATATGTGTGTGTGTGTGTGTATGTACAGTATATCATAGCTGTTGAAGAGTTTTCATGATAAAAGCAAAGCCTGTTAGAATATTTTGATGAGAGAGTGACTATCTTTCATAAAAGTTTTCTGAAACAAGGATGTTTCTAGTCTCTGTAGCAGTAGTTTTTTTTTTTTTTTGGGATGAAGTAGGTGTTCATGCAAACTTATGAAAAGAGAAAATAACTCTCAAGTGTACTCTGGAACCGTTGATGTTTGTAGATGATATAATACTGATTGGGGATAGTTTAAAGAATTGCATAAAGAAGTGGAAGAGGCAATTAAGAGTAAATGTGAACATTAGCAGTAATATGAGGATAAATGAAGCCCAAGGAGATTAAGTAATGAAGTTTAACATGGATCGTTGAAGAATGGAAGTGGTAATTCATATATTTGAGTAAATATGACAAAAAAAATGGATGGATGGGAGGAGAAGTGAGTCGCAGAAGAGGTAAAGCAAGAAAGGTGGGATGTGTTTGATAGATTGGGAAGAAGGCTGTCTCGCCGATGATTGCCCAGGTGGGAATATTTAGGAATGAAATTTAGACAACGAATGTGAATGAAAAGTAAAAGGCGGAAGCTGTTGAGATGAGCTGTACGTGTATTGTATGCGGTGTAAGAATTGAGTGTGAGAAACTGGAGGGAGATAGATAGAAGTTGTAAAAAAGCTTAGCATAGGTGAATGATAGGATCAGTGTTTTGAGGTGATATGTTCTTGTGGGAGGAATGGAAGGCGGTAGGTTAGTGAAAACAGTCTGTAAATGATTTCGATTCTGAGCTCAGGACCTGAAGTGGACATGAATATGTGTGGCAGAGCCGAAATCAATTTATATATCTCTTGAAAACTGAATGGATAAATCCCTGGTCTGTGTTAAACGAAAAAGAGTATAGCTTCGAATTCTTGCCCCACAGATGCAAGTGTCAAAATTCTCTCTTGGTGTATATTACTCCCAGAATATAGTGAATTCGATATGAAGGTTATTTGTGTGTTTAGGTGACAAAACTATCGTGAAAAGCAAAATGTTACAAAATTAGCAACTAGCTATCGTGGTGGATATGGGTTCGACAGGGATATGTGTAGTGGAGTCGAAGTTAACTTGTCTCTATCCCTTGATAGCCGAATAGGTAAGTTCCTCTTTCCTCTGTATCCAGGTATGGTGAAATTGATGTTAAGGTGGAGTTTGGGTATAAAAAGGTCACGTCTGTATAAGTAAAAGAAAATAAACACAAACACTGTATATATATATATATATATATATATATATATATATATATATATATAATATATATATATATATATATATATATATATATATATATATATATATACACATACATACATACATACACACACACACACACACACACACACATATATATATATATATATATACATACATACATACACTGTTGTAATATATACAGTATGTGTATATGCACACCACGAAAGAACATTGCTCGTTGTGTTTTTAGTTGCTGAATCATAACTTTAACTTTTCCTTAAGACCAAATCACGTTTATAACATATGCACACTGAGCTTTATTGTCCACGTTAATAGGGAATAACTGCGTGTTGCCATTTCTCTGTAATTATTACTCACTAACTGCGGTGTTGAAATGCACCCCATTAGAAACCGTGATGTGTGAATCGCTGTCTGAAATGTGACATGTTATACTGATTGTTCTCTGTTAAATGCAGCTTTTAACAAAGGTTTATTTGGAGTGACACCGAATTTGATCACGGGCATTTGGTAATGACCAATCAGCTGTGAAATTGCGGTTGTACCCATGACGAGGTTAATACAATTATATTTCCCGAAAAAAAAGGAAGTGATGGTTAACAGTAATTATGGTTGTTTTTTAAAATTGTCACTGTTTTTACTGTCCGATCTCTCTCTCTCTCTCTCTCTCTCTCTCTCTCTCTCTCTCTCTCTCTCTCTCTCTCTCTCATGTACTATTGATGAAAGACTTCGATTTCTAGTAACATGAAAGTTTTGTGATCTGTATTTCATTGTTTTATTGCTTGTGCTACTTATGTTTTGTGCTTGTGTTTTGGGTTTTACGCTCCGAGTATTAGCATTTACTACAGTAGAAATTATGGGTTGCCATCACCCTTTGCTTCGTTATGTCCGCTGTCATGAAAATGCCACCACCAAGGAATTGGATTTAAGTCTCTGAAAATTCCCTTCGGACAGGGATAAGCAGAATAAAGATTTTCTTTTAGTTACCAGAAATCTGAAACAGACACTGGCTTTTAGCTCGCTCCCTTTACCTGGACGTATTCTTACCGCTGATTCATGAAGTTTTTACGCAAACATTTTTACTCTCATAAGATTAATTATCGTGAATTTTCAAAAGATTTATCAGTAACCAGACAACGTTTTTTAATTAGATTTACCCATAAACATGCAGTGAAAATTTACGATTATTTTAAACAAAAGAATAAGAACGGCATGTTTTTGTCCACTAAAAATGAATTATTTTTGCGACCACATACGGAAAAAACAAATGGTGCACATGGTTAAGTACAGACAGCTGGGGATCATTTTCAAGGGGTATTTAAGAGATGGTTTTGGGGACATGAAGGGTGTTAACTTTTGGTTACATAGGGGCTATTTATCCCCATTTACCTCCATAAGAGGTTATTATTAACATGCCCAGGTACTTTTCAAGTTGGCATCTTTCTTGATGGTGAAGTTGCAGCTGTACAATGGTTAGTTCATTCTTAAAGAAATGTGTGTGGAACAACCACCGACAAAGACAGCGGGAGGAATAAAATTGTGGTGGTGGATCTTTGCTGTACTCTTAGGTGAGGCTACAAGACCGGACAGTACCAGATCGCCAAACTAGGATGGCATTGGAATTGTTATGGTTTCACGTCCCTCGCCCCTGCTTCCTCAGCCTGTTGAAAATAAGGGGGAAGGTTTGGCCTCCCTGGAGGGATTAGACTACACTGATTAGGATCCAGTAAAAGAAAAGGACTGAGGTGAAGACGTACCTGCGGAAACTGGATACGGAAGATGAACAAAGGGGGTCAGGGAATTAGGTTTCTGATCATGTATGGTGTCTGGTGGACACGTGTCCATCAAAATCAATAAACAGGCATGTGCAAATGTTGTTAAGGTGATGTACAAATGCAGAATGAGCGTGATGCGAACAAAAATGGACATAAGAATGTCGGAAAGGAGAAATGTGTGAGTGTGTGCGTGTAGCTCGTATTTATATAATTATTTTTTTAAACAGGTTGATTGGTGCTAAGAAATTGAATTAGAAAGTTGTTTCTTAAATATATGAAAAATCGAGTTGCATGTGAAGACGAGAAGATTATAAGCATTCTCGGAGTTTAATATTCCAAGAACTATTGGCCATAAGGTTAACTGTAAAGGTTATAAATGCCTGCCTAATTCTTATTTGAGGAGTGATGCTTTTGTTTTTCATATTCGAAATTCAGTATGTACGCAAATACCCGCAGCCGGCTTAGGGTTTATAAATTATTTATATTCTCAGCTCGTTACTGTTAACCTTTTTGAAGTCATTTAACTCATCATATTCATGACATCCTTTCGTTCCTGTAATAAAAACGACTGACGGATGCATTTGCGTGGCAAGAGATAATCCTGTGGCAAAAGACTAAGACGCATATTGGAAATGCTTTCATATTTTAAATTAAGGCAAATATCAGACGAAGGCATTTCAACGTCAGACAGGCAACGTAAATAAACCAAGATACCGATATTAGAAAGAGAAATTGTTTAATTAAACTTACATTGAGCAATCAAGGAAGATCATACCCGGTATAATGTGGGAAACTTTGACTCTTACGAGAGTTTTTTTACGCATTTTATCCTGCCCCCCTTTTTTTTCCCCAGTGAATTTTCGAGGGAGTTAGTGATGACGCCATTCATATTTTGATGGCGGCCCTGATTGTGCGGAGCTGAAGCGCCAAATTGCAAATTACTCCTTCGCTTCGATTATGAACGCACTCCCCCTCTCCCCATCCTTTGCTCGCCCCATTCTCATTCCCCTTCCCTTCCCTGTCCCTCAGATATGCGCATTATCGTGGTGTTGGTGATGATGATGGTTGAGGATCCCCCCTCCCCCCTTTTCCTCTCCGACCATTTCTGTTAGGGTGAGTTGAGTGTCAGCCTGGTGCCTTTCTTCCATGACAATCGCCCCAATAACAATGGCACCCAGATTCCGGGTGGTTTTGTAAAGAATTCCGACCTTGTACGTTTTATACAGAATAGCATTTCTGTTCACAATATTTTTTTCTTTTTAACAGCATATTCTTTCTTTCTGGGCATAACCTAGTGTAGTTAAATTTTAAAGGGGAAATGGCTAGGTTGTGTGTTTTTACTTTGGCATGTTTGGATTTTAATTAATTTCATCAGGGCTATGCAGAAGCAAATTTGGGTCGTCACTTGAAAGTGACACATTTTCTTAGTCATTTTATATCAGGTTCGCTCATCGTCTTATAATTGTGACCAAAGAGTAACGCAGAAAAAAAAGAGCAAAAATGGGAAGTCTATAGAATATGAAAAATCATCAGTGTTAGTGCACAACATACTGATAATCAGCGGGGCTCTGTAGCTTATTATTGAATTAGTCACCACACTGGTGTAAACACAGTGGAAAACCATGTCATTTCTTAAATGAAACCTAACTTCAAAAGAGGATCCAATAATGAATATTACTCATTAGAGAAATATTCATAGTTCTGTATATGATTACATTGTACATCCATATTTTTTGTGTAACAACATTAGTCTATACGTAATAAACTCTACAATTAGACTTCCGGTCGTCTAGGCCGGGGCACCTTCTCTCATCACCCCCTTTTATGGCCTTCATTTTTGGCGTTATGAGTACTCTAGTTTATTAGTATGCAGTGACTGCAATGTTGGTAATCTTAGCCGTGTGGATAGCGTTATGGGCTTGTCTGTGTGTGTGTGTTTGTTGACGTATTTGTAAGGAAACAAGAGGGAGATTAGTGAACTTGTCTTTTTAGGTTCTGTTATGTCATCTTCTGTTGTTACTGCCGTTGTTATATTTGACTCTCTTTATATATGCAATGTTAGATATTATTAGTTCATGCGGCTTGAAAGATATATATCTAACATTTCATATATAAAGAAAGTCAATTATGACAACGACAGTAACAACAGAAGATGCACACAACAGAACCTAAAAAGGCAAGTTCACTAATCGCTCTCTTGTTTTCTTACAAATAAGTCAACAAACACACACACTCAAACAAACTCATAACGCTATCCACATGGCTAAGATTACCAACATTGCAGTCACTGCATACTTATATACCAGAGTACTCAAAACGCCAAAAATGAAGGTCATAGAAGAAGGTCATATATATATATATATATATATATATATATATATATATAATATATATATGTATATGTATATATATATATATATATATATATATATATATTATATATATATATATATATATATATATATATATATATATATATATATATATATATATATATATATATATTTAACATTATGGCAAATCCTTTTATGTAGTCTCGTATTGGAAAAATTGTCTTTGTGATTAAAGTGTGCTCAATCATTCTTATTGGAAGGTAATTACTCTAATCGAAAATTGTTCAGCCAGTGGCAGAGAAATTTGCACTTCAGTCATCAGAAGGTGGAGCTGTTGAATCATGCAGTTAAGCTGACATAACACATCTTTCTGGAAAGAGTGAGGTATGAAGTGCTGTGAAAATCATCTTCATACATTCCATCGTTGCACTGTGGCAAAATAGTTCTGCGTCGGAATTCAAAGTCGTCAGCGAATAAAAAGCTGAAAAGTTTACTCTATTGCTATGGTAAGAGGTAAATTTTTACTCTTCTTCCGCGAATAACTGGCTGGTTTTCACCGTCATTTCTTCTTTTGTTGAGTAGGCAGCAACAAATTGGGCACCAGATAAGTAGGAATGCATATTAACATTCCTAAGTACTTGGCATGCATCTTCAGACTCTTGATACATAATGAACTGTAATTTGGAACTCCAATTAAGAGCAATTAAACTAAATTCAACGTCGAAGCAGCTAATGCATTTTGATAGATTCGAACATTAATCTTCTGCCGTCAGTTCAACCGAGTTTTGATCTTCGTTACTCGTGTTCTTGGAAGTAGTGCTAAATTTTATTTAATTAGGAATATTGGATTCCGTTTTCTCGTTCAGTGAAGTTGGTTTCTGTAAGTTCCGTCCTCTACTGAAGATGTTTAGCACATTGTTATGTTGTCGAATATTTTCCTTTTTCAAGCTACGGCTCTTTTTTTAATAAGTAAAGAACTGATATGAAATGCAGATTAAAGCGTCAAGTTTAAACAAGTTAATTTATTCTTAAAGTTCTACACGTTCCTCTGACATACGAAGGAAAAAAAAAGTCTTGTTTTTGCATGAGTGTAAATGAATAAGAGCAGCATGTAAAATATTGAATTTGTAAAAGAAGGAGAGAAATGCAACCCGGTGTGCTTGCTGAAATTGTGTGATTGTATCGGAAAGGCTGCGATGCTTCTATCCTCTTAGGAGTCTATCAGTGTCACCAAAGAGCTTACCTGTTACTTTGCTTGTTCCGAGTAAAAAGGGGGGAAAAAATATATAAGAGCCAGAGATAGGAAAAGAGTTCTCCTCCTAATCTCTTGGTATTGGTTTTGCCACGGACACCATGTAAGGGAATTCCATAACGAAAATTATCATCTTTCCTCCCAGTTCCAATTGCATTTGGTTTTGCCCTTTCGTCTCGGATTCTAAATGAAGGAGAATTTCGGAATTTCGTTGAAAATTAGAGTAAAGAAAGTGCTGGAATGCTTTAAACGCTTTTTGATTTGAGCCATCACACTAATTTAGTGTTTTAGTAGGTTCTTGGGCTTTTAAAAAGTTTCAGTTCGAGCTTATATGCATTTTCAAGGAAATAAAAGTCTCGTTGTGACGGTAAGTTGTCTTTATATTTTGAATGACCTTTATTTGAGCGTAATGGCATGAGTTTTCATTGATAGTGCATGCGTTAATGATGTTGTACGTACTGTACTTATAACTGCTAAATACTGAACACAAAATAGTTGTGTATTTTCCTATGCAACATAGTGCATGAGTGTATGTCCCGGCCTTCATGTACACAGCGTTGAGAGATCGCTGGGGAAGGATCTCTCACATGCAATTGACGTTGACAATCGATAGTGCCGTTAAATTGACAGAAGTTGATGACCCAGATGAATGTCGGTCATCCCAAACCATCAACTCTGCGGGTTTCCCCCTGAAGTCTATAAGGCGACGCTGTGGGGATGTACCCAGCGGAATCTATTTGTAGTTATGGACTGCTTTACTTTACGTCTGCGAATATAGTGCCCAGGCAAGGGCATTTTGTTGGAGGGATCTCTAAGTTGTCACATTAATTGTATATAGTGAAAAGATTATTTTGTTATGTACTGGTGTATTTGTTTTTATATAGTTTTCAAGAGATAAGACTAGTGTATATGTGTGTCTGTATTTGTTTTACACAAGAAAACTCATTCTTTTGTAAACGCTAGTTGCCAAAAACCTAATCTGGATTTCGTGAGTGAGGATAAATGTACTGCAAAATACAATTAGCTTTTAAAAGAATTGGAATACCAAGGCATTTACAAGTTCAAGTGGCTTTTTCTAATCAAATTATTTAAAGCTGAATTTAATCAAGTATAAATGATGATGTGCCCAACCCGTGTTTTTTACTTTTTTCATTCTTGATAGTTCCGGAGTGAAAAATAAAAGAAAATTCCTTTTAGAACGGTAGCCGTTAAAGTAACTCCACTAAGAAGGGAGTGTTGTAAAAAGTATAATTGGTCTGTTTATCCGGCTAAGTAAGGTAATCTTTTAGCGAGGTCCTAGGGGATGGGAGAGACTAAGGGATAAGATTGGCCCAGGCGAGATTCGGACAAGAAAAGAGGTCATTAAGAGGAATGCCCTGCTTTTTGTTGTCGTTATTGCCTTTTTCCACTTTTGGCCTGATCGAGCTGAGCCACGGGCTTTTGGGGGTGGGTAGGGTGCTCTGCAAGGGTAATTTAGGTGGCTCTGCTTTTAGACAGGTAAAGAGATGAATGAAATGATTGGATAGTCGATTAGTAAAGGTTCACTCCAAGCACTCTGGCGTATGTGATATTTGCTTCTTTAACTGAGTTGCAAAGGTACTAAGACCAACCTCGCGGAAGTGGATTGAACAGAGTTGATTTGTCGAAATTTGGAATTTGTTTCCGTCGTTTAATTTTTTTTCCTCGAAAGTTTCCGTTCCCTTATCTAGCTGCATCGCCATAGAATTATATGACTAGCAAGTGGAACAAGGCAACAGAGTTTGGTTATTTAAAGTTTGTGTAAAAGTGAAGGAAGGATAATCTATCCAAGAGCAACTGCAAGGAAGTGGGGAGAGAGACCGAAAGACGTCAAGGGAGCGTTCTGTAGCTTTGAGCTTATTTCTGGTAGCTGAAGGTGGAATAAAGGGAGGGACTTGATATGAGTTTTTCCAATGCAAGAGATGGGAGCATATGAGAAATCTTCCACACCCGGTGTTGCAGAGAGAGTAATTTTCCACCTCCGGGTTTCAGAGTTACGAGGAAAAACAGCGAACTTTATGGTAGAAATATTTTTCATAGAAAGGAAGGTCTTTTTGCTTGGGAAGATTATTTTACTTGTAATTCTGTTTGCTAGGAAAAAATAACATCCATTATGTAAGAGAAGAGAAATGTGATAATTTTTCGCAATGTTTTTTATTCACAATATACGTAGTACTTATAACGTACTTTTCAAGATTCAGTTTATCGTCAGCATTCGACGCATATGCGTATTTTTATGTACATGTGCACGTATGTCTGTTATATATTGTTGTTGAATGTATGAAGACATCTATAATACGCATGTGATGCTTATGTTCTATATATAAATACTTTACGTGTATGATGCTTACGTTTGCTGTCTGTATCGTTTTAAAGGAGAGGCTTTGCGGTGGTTTTGCGGCAGTGAGACACCAGTAGGCAAGCGGTGCGTGAAAATGCTGTCCGGGAATATTATGGAAAAATTATTCATGGTATCATATCTTGGGTAATCCTTCTTCTGACGATCCCCTGTAGTTCTACTTTAATTTTCTTTGAAAAGTTTAACGATGGAATTAGTTTTTACGGGCAGTGGTGTTGTGTCTTTAAATGTCGGCATTGGAGTGAAGAGGACTTTCAGAGGGCGAAGTTTGGGGACTGGGCTCTTAAATGGCAGAGTTTAAGAGCGCAAATAGAACCCAAAGCGCTAAGCTTTTTGGGGGTAGGGACCGGGGAGACGCAGCATCATTAAGGTATATGCGACAATTTGGCCCTATTAACTCTTGCTGTTAAGAGATTTTATGGGAGGGCAAAGATCTTGGGTCTGGAATGTTATTTTCGGAAGAGGATGTTGCAGTGATATCGTCCATTATTTGGTGTAAAAACTTATTAAGATAGTCATATTTCCTAAGAATGATTTAGAATGGAGAGAGTGCATAATAGTGTTTTCGTTAAAAGTAGTACTATAACGAAAGGCGAATTAGCGATTATTATTTTTTTTTTCAATCTAACGGATTACTATCTCCGATTTTGGGAAAATGATGCCTTATCTTTCGTTGTTTATAGTTCCGCATTTTTCCCAAAATAATTTACATCCCCAGCAAATTGACGGGCATTGGTGTTTTTTTCTTTTTCTTACTTGCACTGCTACACTCTTATGATACTTGACGTAAAAAGTTAAGTTTACCTTAGTTTAACCAGACCACTGAGCTGATTAATAGCTCTCCTAGGGCTGGCCCGAAGGATTAGATTTATTTTACGTGGCTAAGAACCAGTTGGTTACCTAGCAACGGGACCTACAGCTTATTGTGGAATCCGAACCACGTTATAACGAAAAATGAATTTCTATCTCCAGAAATAACTTCCTCTAATTCTTCATTGGCCGGTCGGAGAATCGAACGCGGGACCAACAGAGTGCTAGCTGAGGACGATACCCACCCGTCCAATGAGAAACTGATACTTGACGTAAAGTGTACGTTTCTTTGTGATAGGATTACTGTCATTTTTCCCTGAATTTGAGTTTTTCCAGCATTTCTCAAGTGTTCTGTGCCACCTGGCAATTTCGTTGCAAGTCTTGGTTTGCAGAAACTCTTCATTAATCTTCCTGTAAATTAGAACTCTAGTACTTTTATGTTTTTTTCTGCATTCCAGATGACACTGCACATTTTTGCACTTACAAGACCTTGCCAATTTATACTGGTTGAACAATGAGGTTGTGTATGTTTACACTTTAAATACACATCATTTATATTTTGATTACTATATATACGCTGACGTTTTATGCTTATGAATGAATTTCAGCCTGATTCTTTCGTTATGTGAGGCTGGTCAGTGCACTTCGAAATTCACATATGTAGACGATGTGTATAGGACATAGTTAATAACGACAGGTGCAGAGGGATGGGAAAAGACAATGAATAACGAGGATAAATGTGTTTTAATAGTTTCGTGATATTTACAAGAACTTTAGATTATTACTGCTTCATCTCCACCACTCGAGGGAACATCCTCGGCATCTAACCCCTCCCCATCCCCCACCCCTTTCCCCTGCGTCAAGCACAAATCCACCCTCCTCCCTTCCGAGCACCTTCCACCCCTCGTTATCTTAAGACCGGAGTGAATGGGATTCGATAAATCGATGCGCCTCTCCGCGATAACGTTTCTAGTTTCATGGATTGCTTAATGACAAAGAAGAGCTGAGCGTTTTTGTGGGTCTGTGTTAAGTGGATCGAGAGTAAGACCCCGCACCTTACCCTTCAGCGAAATGGAATCAATACATCAGCACATGACGCGTCTGTCCCCTGTGCTACAAGCTGGTGTAATTATCGTCGCGTTCAGACATGAATATCACTATCTCATGTACGCACTTTAGAGGAAGAACGTTTTGTGGTAGAGTCTAAATAGAAACGCAGACAATGAGTGGGAGAGAGTGAGAATTAATTGAAAGATCCGAAAGTGTTCACTGAAATATCTGTGAACAGGGTGCCATTTGCTACTATCGTCAGAACTGTCGGTATGTATGAAACGCGTTAAACATAAAGAAAAGTTTTTCAACTTAGATTTCCTATTTTGTGATAAATGTAGAAAGTTATATGATGTTTAATTTCATCTGGCATAAGTGTGATAAACTTCAGAAGCATTGCTAAAACTGCCCTCTCTCTCTCTCTCTCTCTCTCTCTCTCTCTCTCTCTCTCTCTCTCTCTCTCTCTCTCTCTCATAGACTTCCGTTAGCCCGAAAGTTATTTGTTACTGCAAAGCTCTGTAAGCCATGGGCTCTCGCATCCAAATGTTTTGTGAGGCTAATAGGAATTTTTCTCATTGTCCATAATAAGAAATCATTTCTGTGTTTACGTATGTTTTAAATTGTCACACGATGTCACCGGATGTTGCGTTGTCAAATAATATGTTTGTTGATATTTATATGTATTATTTTGTTTGTGTAGAATAATCTCTCTCTCTCTCTCTCTCTCTCTCTCTCTCTCTCTCTCTCTCTCTCTCTCTCTCTCTCTCTCTCTCTCTCATAGCCTAGTTGCTAAACAAATACTATACTATATCCCAAGACATGGCAGTTAGTAGAAAATTCGATTCTTATTGAGATGGATGGTAGCAGTGTCTTGTCCTTTTTTTGTGTTGTAGGCGCTCTCTCTCTCTCTCTCTCTCTCTCTCTCTCTCTCTCTCTCTCTCTCTCTCTCTCTCTCTCTCTCTCCAGAGTTCATGGTGTTTGTCTTTTGTTTTCCAGTATTTCCTTATTATGGGTAGCTTTTATTTTTTCATTAATCTGTATTTGTATTTTGTAGTCCTTTTTTTTTTCTCAAATCCCATAAATTATATTCTTTAAATAAATTGTTTATTTAATAGTTATTATGCGATGATATTGAGTATAACGTGAATTGTTTGTGTAGTCTTCAAGAAGTTTTTGAGAATCATTTGCATAAATTGGTAATTGTTAAATTTTATGCGCGATTGTAGGAAATGAAAGAGAAGCTAAATGCAGTAGTTTTTTATCATAGTGACTATTCAGGGTTTGTCTTTATTTCCTACCAAAGTTTTATAATAGCTTCAGTTATGTTTCCCAAGGAATATGCAATTATTTTTTATGTATTTTATTTTCGTTGGTCCTTATGTGTGTTTTTGAATGAAATGACTGCATTATTACTCGTATAAGCATTGCATTTTGCTGTAATTAGCTACAAGGCCATAACATAGGAGCAAATCTATGAAATAGAATCCTCTTTATCATACCAAACACTCATTGCAGACCTTCTAAGTAAATTGCAAAATTTTCAAGTTAAATTCAGTCCCAGGGCTTGTATGTTTTATTGCTTGCGGGAAACAGTTTTGGTCCTCACTTTTACAGTAGATAGTTTTTACACGTTAGAAGAAGCGTGTGTATTGTTCATGTTAAGTCGCCTTTTAATTCGTTTAGCAGATCTCGTGTTTTAAAAGGGTTCAGAGTTTACTATTTTCATTCCGGTGTATATGCAGCTATTGTGTAAAATTCATATTTATATATTGTATATATATTCAGTGTCTCCTTTTCATTACATCTTTCACACCATTATTTGCAGCCGAGCTGTAACATTGCTTTTTTATCATCTTGTTTCCCAACACTACTGAATCGTACATTATTTTCACAAATCTATCCTCCCAGATCTCAACCCGAGTTTTCTTGTTAACCACTTTTTTGTATCTCAACATTTTACACCTGATAATTTATGCCATATATATATTGCAGAAACAATTCACCTCTAAATCTTCAACCCCTTTTTTTCCCGTCTTCTAAATCCTTACTTACTTCCCTAAAGAGACTTGGCTGAACATTACTTTCATACAATCCTGCCTCTGCTTCCTTAGACAGTCCAATTCTCTTCCTAATCCTTTTCACACGCACCCTTACGATCCTTGTGTCTCATGCAAATTCCTTGTGTCTCTTAATAACATCATCCATTATATTTATTCCCAAATACATATATGCATCAGCTGCTTCTATTCTTCCACTATCCATGTTATCACTCATTGCTCAGTTTTACTCTTTAACCCCTTGAAAAGACTTTTCAAACTTTTGTTAGTTACTGCAGTTTCTGTTTACTATCCCCAATCAGTTGTATCTCGCCCCATATATGAAGATGTTAAACAGCCTTGGAAACATATGGTACCCCTTGTCTCAGACCCACTTTAACACCAAACCCGTCACTCTCATACGTATGTTGTTGAACATGTTCTTCCCTTCCAACATAAAAGCTTATAATCACTCAATTTTTCTTGGATTTCCTACATTTTTATCGTATTTTCTAGTTCCAAGTAAGCCATATACAGTTGTTCCTCTTAACTTTAACGATTCCCACATAACTGCTCCTTACCAAAGACTTAATTCACACACCTTGCTTGTTCGAACTAACACTTTTTTCTATCAAGCCTTGTATCAGCTGCCATATCCTACCATACACTTTCCATGTTATACGAGTATTAAGTAATATCATGACCGTATAATTCTTACAGTATGTTCTGTGGACTTTACATAATAGAGTGGATCAGTTACTCCTTCTACATAGTCCTTCAGTTCATTTCACTCACATAGAAATACCTTAAAAACCCTGGCCATCCACTCAGTTACGCATCACTTCCATACATGAGCATCTCACTTATACTACCATTAGTTCCAAGTTTCCTTTCTTGAATCTCTGCGTTGCCCCCTTTACGTTCTCAGCATCTTCACAGTCTCTTCCCACAAGTATTGTCAATTTACACTAATCCTCTCCACTTGTGCATCATTGAGCTCTGCTTCTTTTTTATCCTTTCAGAATACTCATTCCACTTAACCAGAACTTTATTAACTACAGACTGCATCTTTTATAACGAGATTCGTTTGTTCATCAACCTCTGTGTGCATATATTCTCGTACATTGTTCTACATTAGGTTTTCTCGCATCTTCTTCCCTAGATTATATTACTTGTTTTTCTTCTCTCTCAACTTTCTTAATGACTACTGTACTCTATTTTTGTACTTGATCTTCCCCTCTGCAGTCAAGTTGCACCTGGTATAATCTTAATTCTTTCCTTCACTAAACTTTTTATTTACTCATCACCCTACCTTTATTTAACCACAATCACTCTCCCCTGTCCGTATATGGTTCCAGTCTCGGAATTTTGGAATTTTACAAGCTTTTTCTATTTCTTTCACTTTGGTATCTTTAACCCTAGCCCACTGTTCATCCGTTGTCTCATTATATACTACTCTCATTTCCTTCTATCAAAACCACTTGTCCTAATTACGTTTACATTCACTTTTCCTCTCCTTTTCTGTAACTTGAATTTGTATATATCTTCATTTGTCCTTGAATCAGATGACGATCAGATACCTCCAGCCACTCCTGTGCTCACCGTTACCTCCATAAACTTACTTTTTCACCCACCCTGTGCAAACACATTATCTAGAAAACTCTTTCCCTTAACATTTTCTCGTTCCCAAGTGTGCTTAGGAATATTCTACTTTGGAAACCATATATTTCCAGCGACCAAGCACCTCTCCAAACACAATTCCTCCTCGTACCGTCCATTCTCATTTACGCAAGGAAGTCTATACCTGTCGTTGTTCCTTAAAAGAAAGTATCAGATAATTTTTCTTTGTTCATGAGTCTGATGCTTCTGCTACCGCGTGTGCTTATGATAGAAATGCCGTTATTAACTCTCACTCTCTCTCTCTTTCACACACACACACACACACACACACACACACACACACACACACACGAACACACACACGCACACACTCTCACTCGTACAGATAAAGATAAAGACGTGATATATACGTCGCTTATGTTGGTCCCTTTGACAGTATCGGAGCGAAGAAGATGGTTACTGCTATATCGGGGAGATATATAAGATAACCAATCTCAGTTTTCCCACCCTGATGTGCTTGCTCTTTGTGTGCTGTCGGAATTGATATTTAGATAAGAGGCAAGGAGTAGCTTATTTTGCTCTAAATGTGTACCGGATCGTGTTTTTGTGAGTGTGTGTTTTTAGGTTTTGGAAATATATGATTTGTAAGAGTATTCGTGATTATACTTTGGAATGAGGACATGGTGAAGAACAGAAAGTTAATTGATATAATGGCAAAACGAAAATTGGCTGGTGGTATTTCTGATCATTATTTTGTTGAAACGGGAGTTAAGAAACATAGGGCGAAAATGTGGCTGTAAATGTAAGTTACATCCATTTCCTGAAAATTTAAAATGATCCTTCAACCTAAACCTAAGAATTATGTACCTGGTAGTTAGTTACCTGTGATGGATTGTAGTCAGGCAATAAAGGGCATGAAGCTAGTAACTTTATTTCGCCACCCTAATACATACACACACACACACACACACACACACACACACATATATATACACACACATATATATATATATATATATATATATATATATATTTATATATTTATATATAGTGTGTGTATAATATTTTAATGTGTGTATGAATTTTTATCACTTAAACACACACGGTTCTTTCTTTATAATAATGAATATTAAGCTAGAAAAATCAATTAATATAGAATTCACTGTACTTTGGGAATAGCTTAACTCAGAGGGATTCATAAATGATACTTTGCACTGACGAGGATTCGAACCGTGAACTGGGTTAGAAACCATATCTTTGACCACCCGGCTATGACCTAATGCTCTGACATATATATATATATATATATATATATATATATATATATATATATATATATATATATATATATATATATATATATATATATATATATATATATATATATATATATATATATATATATATGATATATATATATATATATATATATATATATATATATATATATATATATATATATATATATATATATATATATTTATATGTATATATATACATGTTTGAATGCAAGTATGTGTGGTTGTATGTATATATTAGATGTTTTCCGTATTGGAAGAAAATCGGGTGACTGTAACTGGATGAGCAACACATGACGTGCCAACGACATTGAGGTCTGGTTTTTCAGATTCAACTTTGTGAATATTTTAGTGTTTAGACTCATTGTTATGTATAAGGTTTCACATATGAGGAGGAGTGTATCGTTAGTAATTCCATGAATGAAAACTGTAAAATAATATATTCGCGAATAAAAGATGAATCTGTGAATGGAATATGAAAGCCAGACCTTTGGATGAAAAGCAGAACGCAAATGAAAGATTAATGCAGGATTTGACACACACAATCTTGGACTTTGCTCTGAATCACTTTTTATTATTTTTAGCTTGAAACTGATCACGGAAAAACGATAATGCTCTTTTATGAACTTGAACGTAAATTGTTTTATAATTTAAATTTTAAGAAAATAATTTGACTGGGTTTTGCAGAGTTTTGTATGGATAAAAGTTCGATTTATAATGTCATGAGCAGGCGTCGTTCCGACAAGGTTAATATCGTATTATAATTAGCCAATTATTATATATTGTAAGTTTCGCAATCACGCAGAAATCGACTGTTACACTCCATGATCGTCAGTGCGTATCCTTGAGACGAGGATCAGATTCCTTGGGTAACCGGCATGTTTTGTTGAAACGTAGTTGAGACTGTACGTTGGTCAGCAGGTCCTATTGCAGTGGTATCTAAATTCAGATGTTATTATTAATTAACAACGGGTTTAAGATAATTGGGATATGATAGACCGGGGACGGATTTTATAATGTCTCCAAGATTTTTCTAAACGAGTACCAGAGGCCAGTTGGCATTGATGTTGCAACTTAATGATGAATTTCTGATGCATTCTCACGTGATGTTGTATGACACCGACATCTCAGTCGGTCACTCATTAGAAAGACTCGTCTCTCAGTCAATATGCAAGACAGACACTTAACAGACATGTATTTTTTTCTCTGCGTGCAGCAGCATCGCGGCACTTTTACCATCCAGGCAGAATTGCTCGAAGCAGTGTTTTCTTTTTCCTAACAAAGGTAATTAGTACGAATAGCGTAGTTGGGGCGAGTACCTGTTTAACCATATTTCAGTAAGGAACGCCCAGTCTCATCTTAATTAACTGAAGCTCTTGGATTAGTGTCATGAAGAGCTCCGGTTCTTTTTCCCCTGGCTGATGCTCTGTGATGCTGTAGAGGACAATACCGAAGATGTTCTACTCTTTTTAATGTAAACTGGATCAGTCTTCCCGATAATGTTATGGATGTTGATTCGCGAAAATTGAAGTAAAACAGAATTGGTATCCCCTTCAGAATATGTACCAGTCCTGTAGTTTATGTAAATTTAATTTTTTTAACCTGACATTATATATTGTTTATGTTTTTAGTACCCAAGCATCAAAGAGGAAGGGGGAGCTACAGTTTCTCTCATCGATTGTCCATGTGTCCGTCGGTCTCATTTGTGTTTCTTACCTTGCCATTGCAACTCCTTGTTCGCAGTTTAAAGGATTTCGTTCAGAGACTGTCTCTGTACACCACTGTGTCTGCCACACTTGCCTTTTCATCGCATCTCTTGTCAATGGTTGAAGGGATTTCAGTTAAACTTAATTCAAAGGTAGACCATCATGCATAGATGTGCATGAAGAAAGATCTCAGTTGTTTGTCCGTTGGTACAAAGGTAAAAGCCCTTGCATAGATGTGCATGAAGGCTGAGTGTCTGCCTGACCATTGAAAGTGTCGGTTTACTTACCTTGTAATTGTAACAAATCCTATACGGTTGAAGGAATTCCCGTCAGACTTTTTTAAACAAAGGTCGACGGTCTTGCATAGATGTGCATAAAGGTACATCGTTTATTTGTAGTTAGTCTGTTCGCTTGCCCTTCAGTATGTCTGTCAGACTTACCTTGTCATAGCCACTCATCCTATATGGTTCGAGTGATATCAGTCCAGTTTGAATTACTTTTGCAAGAACTCAGTGGTGTCTTCGAGTTCATCTGTCGGCATGCTCTTAGAGAAAAATGGGAGCCGGTAAGGGTCATGTATTTCTTTAGCAGCTCCTTCATTTTACCTGATTGGCTCGTTTACGTCTGTGTTACTCATTTTTTGACACGGCCATTTTACTCGTTGGAAGTTCTCTACTGAAGCCTTTGGCCTTTGTGCTTGTCATAATAATAATAATAATAATAATAATAATAATAATAATAATAATAATAACGCCTGTGGAAATTTGTATTAGTATCTCTTAATATTTTGAATGATTTTGACGTTTCATCGCGAAATGTTATTATTTCATGTTAAGATATTTTTTTAGGTATTTGGAATATGAGTTTGGTGTTCCGTCTCAGTTAATTAGCCCTTTCGTGTTTTTACCCCCTTGTTGTAACCGGTATCGATTCGGAATACTGATGAATGTTCATTTCTGTATATTCAGGAAGAAATAAACGTCTCGCTAAACGAGATCTCTTTCTTCCTTTCTTCTCTCCTACCTTTCTTCCCCCCCTTCCTTTCTTCCATCTCTCCTTCCTTTCTTCCTTCTCTCCTTCCTTTCTTCCTTCTCTCCTTCCTTTCGTCCTTCCTTCCTTCTATCCTTCCTTTCTTCCTTCTCTCTTTCCTTCTTCCTTCCCTCCTTCTTTTCTCCCTCTCCGAGATTTCCGTGGCTCAGCGTCTATATAGAAGCCTTGGGGCTCACCTTGGGCTCCTTCGTTCATCTTCTTCAAGTAGTTAACATGTTTACCCAACTCAAACATAAGACTCATATTATATTTACTATCCTGATCAGCTTCTATGGACGATGAAGAAGGCACCAAGATGGGAGGTTTACTGAAGGGAGAAATTTTTCTTGTATTCAAGGGGCTCTCTGTGTCTCACTGCGGGGTTGCGTTTGAAATGCTTTGAAAAAAAATTGCCGTCGTGTGTAATTCTCAAAAGTGCTTATTTAAAGTTTTAATGAATTTGTCCCCAGAAATGTTTACTCTTTTTTTTGTTTCCCAGTCGAGTATTCTTTTCCCCTCTTTTTCATAACTTTAGGATTTTAGTCTTTGCCAATTTTGTTTTTAAATATTTTCATAGTAGTTGATTTTGACGTTATTTGTTATTTGTTTCAGTTGATGCTGTATGCAAGCATTCAGTCATGTAGTGGTACACTTTTTAGTAGTTTCTAGGTGGTGCTTTCTAACTTTGTCTCCGCAGAGGGGTTAGTGCTGTCAGTGCACTTCATGTGGTGCACTGTAGGCATTACTTAAGGTTCTTTGCAGCGTCCCTTTGACCCCTAGCTGCAACCCCTTTCATTCCTTTTACTGTACCTCCTTTCATATTATTTCTTCCATCTTACTTTCCGCCCTCTTCTAATAAATGTTTTATAGTGCAACTGCAAGGTTTTCCTCCTGTTACACCTTTGTAACCTTTTACTCCCAATTTTCCTTTAGCGCTGAATGACTTCGGCCTAAATTGTATATTCTATTCTGTTCTCTGACTTTATATTCTTTCCAGTTTCTTTGTAAACGTAATATTTCGTATTGTTAACTGCACTTGATTAATGAATGAGTATTTTGTTTTGTCTCTTTTTCAGGTTGAGCTTTTATTGCGCACTTCTGCCTATATTCGACTCTTTTCTCAGTTTTACACGAGGTAGCAGAATGACGGTTAGTCAGAACGGAGGGATGTGTGATTTTACTTGCGAACGAAGCCACCTCCTTATGAATCACTTCTCAGTTACTGTTACATATACTAATAATACTTTTATTTTTCCTTTTATGTCGATATTAGTGTTGCAAGTGCTTTATTATTTTTTTCACAATTACTATACTAACGCATGAAGATATCTCTAAAGATATCTCCCTGACTTCCATTCTTTGTTTCTACTAAATTCGACGCAAGACGCGGTTTTTAAAGACGATAGACCCCAAAAATGCGGGTTAATAAATACTGTCAAACGCGAAGCCGGAATAGAAAAAAAAAAAAAGAGGCCTTTCATTCGGCTGTTACCTCTTTTGGGTCGGTGAAATTAACCACCGAGTGCAATTAACGCCACCTATTTCAGATTCCTCGCGAATCGAAGTCTAGATTCACCCTCTCTCTCATCCCATTATATATTTTTATCACTGACATTATCTTTAGCATCTACTTTCATTTCCTACCCTTTTCTTTTAATTTTATAGACATTCTCCTCGTGATTTTATCGCTTTACCAGACTGGAAACATCGGGTTTTCTCTCTCTCTCTCTCTCTCTCTCTCTCTCTCTCTCTCTCTCTCTCTCTCTCTTCATGTATGTGCAGTTTCGTAAGGCTGGATGGCTCCGTCACGTCTTACGTTTACATGCTTTTTTTTTTTTATACTCAGCAAACAAAAATTTTTATGTACTAAGAAAAACGGCAGTACATCAAAATTTATTTTATTTTTTATTCAAGTCACCATGAAGATATCGCTACTTGTCATAACTTTCTTTTTACTTTTCATTGCTGCTGAAATTGAGTGTTTTATTGTTTGTTTACTTGCTCATATGCGGCGTGTCATCTATGAAACAAATTCTTTAGAGATAACCTATTAAATCTGGAAGCATATGAAAGTTGCACAGAGCCAGTGAATAATGTGGCTCTTCAAGTCCATCGCACTTAGATTCTTTGACGAACTAAAATGTGGGTAGGATTGGTGTTGGATATCAACAAGGCTCTTCAACATCGAGTAAGTGTAAACCTTAAGTAAATCTGCATAATATTGTACGTAAAGACAGTTTTGTAGGACCTTGAACATCTTTGGAGTTTGACAGATGGCTTGTCCCCGGTATACTGATTCCCGTTTAGAGTCAAATTTGTAGTAGTGAATTCTTTTTTTTTATCTTCAGTTTCACACCTTTTATATTTTCCCATTCCTATTTTATCCATAATAGCTGCTCTTGAACATTTAATAATGATTATTTAATTTCTGCAGTAAGTATCTTGGCACCCAGCAACACATTTTTAGTTCATAACCAAATGTTAGTGAAAGATGGATTCAGTTGTGTTATAACCAATCGCTGGATGTTCACTATCAACAAAATGTTTATGGTCTGTCGCCGGACAACTTCCTCCAGTCTCATTGTTTTCTGCATTGATCGAAGACGATGGCCTTCCAGACTTGGGGTCGCCCTCGAAAGATATCTTGCCATGATGGAGATTTACACTTTACTCAGGCCAGTGGAATAATGTGAAGGAGACTACATTTGCAACATTCCCACACAAACTAAATTCTTGCAGGGTCATTTGCGTTTAAAGTCAAAATATCTACGGCACAGTGCCAGATGACAAAGGGAAGATGCAGATCGACACTACAATTCTCAAACGCATTTCAACACACAAGAATGATGTTGCTGCAAATCATGAAAAAGGCTCTTGAGTTCTAGGATGCCTGCTTCAGTGTTAACCCGATCTACCGAGATTGATTTGTTTGTTTAAATATTGTAGCTTTATATTTTAATTATGACAATATTTCTTGCAGGGTTTAAGTAATGTATGTCGATGCAGAATGGCTAACAGACAGATACACATTCACACAAACACACATTTATATGTGTATGTATGTATGTGTATATATATATATATATATATATATATATGTATATATATATATATATATATATATATATATATTTATCTGCGTATATATTATATATATGTGTATATATCTGTGTGTGTTCAATTGTTTGTTTTGCATCTGTAAATGTAAATGTCATTGTATTGTAGAGGACGAACATCCTCTATGTTTTGTTTGGGATTATATCGGTAATTCAGAAATTAAATTCTTAATATTAATTGTAACGTGACAGCTGTTGACGAAGATTAGCAGCCACTTTTATAATGAAATCATGCGTGGACGCCAGACAACCAATATTATTGTTGAAAGTGTTATGAATGAAATAGTTGTGTTTAAAATTTTGGTGAATAGTAATTTCCAAGCTTAATAAACAAAAGGTTTAAAGAAAACTCCAACTACAAACAAAGTGGGGGTTCGGGCCTAGAATTTCTCCCTGATTGTCTTTCTGTCTCTGTCTATCCGTCCGCCTGTGTGTCTGCAGCTTCTACATAGTTGTAGGGATTTTAATCAGACTTGGGACAAAAGTAGATTGTAGATGTGCATTAAGGGAGATCGTTCATCTGTCTGTCCATCGGTGTGTCTGTCCCACGAACCTTGCCACAGCAAGTCCTTACACGGGCAAAAAGATTCCAGTCAAACTTGGCACTAGGTTGGATTGTCATACTTACGTGTGCATCAGTGGAGTTCGTCCGTATGTCAGTCAGACTGTCGTCGCAAATTGTCCAACACTGGTAAAGGGATTCCAGTCAATCGTGGTACAAGGATAGACCATCATGGTTAGATGTTCACGAAGGAAGAACATCTTTCTGTCTGCCTTGTTATCTATCATTTAGTGTGTTTCTGACACTTACCTTGTCATCGTAATTCCGACACACAGTCTAAGGGAGTTATATCAGACTTGGCACAAAGGTATACCAACATGCGTAGATGTGCATGAAGGGAGGCCATATGTTTGTCTGACCATGCGTCTGTTTGTCTTTCAATGTGTCCTTTACACCAGTGTGTGTGTGTGTGTCACGCTCTTCCTATATGTTGAAGAGATTTCATTCAAACTAGTACAAGGGTAGACCAACATGCATAGATGTGAAAGAAGGGAGATCGTCCGTCACTTTTTACTTTCTCTGTCCATCAACATGTCTCGTACACACCTTGTCTTTGCATTCCCTCTCAGACTGTGAAAGGGATTTCAATTAAATTTGTTACGAAGATAGACCACCTTGCTTAAGCTACATTGTGTGGAGGTCATCCTCCTGACCGATTATGTGTATTGTCATGCTTACCCTGCCATTGAAACTCATCCTGGAAGGTTGGGGGGCGCCTTTTAGTCATATTTGGTGCATAGGTAAACATTTATGCATTGATGTGAGTAAAGGGACAGATGCCATCAGACAGACAGCCTGTCTGTCATAGTCGATCAAGACTACTCTTCCAGTGAGGCTGAAGCAATTTCACTCAACCTCTGTACAAACACAGACTTCTGCGTAGATGGTTATAATGGGAGTCTTTTTGCCCACCAGGTTGTCTGTCACACTTGTTTTGCCATTGTAATTTATTTTACGCTTTGGTAGGAGTTTCCGTTAAACTTGGTACATTATGTTCTTCGTGCTCAAGGGGAAATCACCCGTCTGCCTGTCCGTTTTTTTTTGTATCCCATCAGCATGTTTATCATCCTTACTTCGTTATGCAGGGACTGTGTGAAAAGGTGAAATTATGGTTCTAATAATTTATAATATCTAAGTTTGATATTACTTTCGAACTCTTTAGAGATGGGGACTCCGTACTTGCTATGCAAGTTTCGCCAATAAAGCCCCTCAGTGACACGAAGAGTAGCGACTTTATGGCTTTTACATGGCCTTCATAATGAATATGGCCACCTTGGTGGCATTCAAGTTTCACAAACTCATCTTGTTGGGAAAAAGATATGGGAGATGATCTACTTTTGGAAGTAATGTAATGGTGTCGTCTTCAGCATTTCATCCATCGGAATTTTCATAGAGTTGACCTGCGTCCAGTAGTGGACAGCCATTTCTCATCGACACTTTCAGAATGCGTATGTAATTGATGTTGTAGTAGTAAAAAAACGATATGATGTCGCTTTGGTTTTTTCGCAGCTTCAAATTCTTATAGTGAAACTTCCATGATATATTTCTTGAGGCTAGAAGTTACCAAAAAAAAAAAAAGAAAGAAAATGAACGTTAGAGGTAATCTGATTCATAATATTTGGAATGATCAGACCTATGTAAATATGGTCCTAGTTGTCAATTAATTATTTGTTGAATTTTAGAATGATATAAAAGCCTTGCGTAGATCGTTTTAAAATTAATTTGAAACTACCGTCCAAGTATTTATCTCGTGCTCCGATTAATTTTAGCATTACGAGTTTTAATCATATCTCTTTTTCGTTTGTTTCTATTGTATTGATTACGCTATTAACATTAAGTCATTCATTCCATTACAGAAACTGATTATACTGGATTAAATAAAACACATTCGCAACTTCGTAATGGAAATTCTCCTGAAAAGCTCTGTCAGATTATACAAGTTTTTAATGGGTTTCTTCTTTTTTACCTATTTTTCCGAACACAAATAGAAAGAACTTTAAATGATATTTACATGTTAACTTTTTTGGGGAAGACTTAATAGTTCGTACGGAAATTACATCACCAAGTGGAATCTGTCAGAAGTGGGGTCAAAGGTCGAAACTTTTTCGATTCAACTTTGGGAATTTAAGAGTCGCCGACGACGAGTCCTTTCGGAGAAGCAGTGAATTCCAATTTGACTTTGTTTGTATGTGTGCTTCCCTGTTTACTTGTGCGGCTTCTTTTTCACTGCATGCTGAATGTTTGTCCAAGTGTCTGCGTACTGTTTGTGCTCGAAATGTGGTGTTTGTCCAGGTGTGTTCAATTTTTGTGATCGTTCTTAGTTAAAGTTTGAGAATGGCGTGGTTTATGGTCTTGTTTGTCAATAGTGTTGATGCGAATATCTTTGTAACTTATCTAAGGCGTTATGTCTATTTGTGTAAACATTCTCCACATGTCTAATGTTATTTTGTTGTGAATTTTTAATTAATGTAGTAGGATCGAATAAGTTGCTTTTTTCTTTTTTGGTGGTAAGAGCAGCCAGTAGGTCGTTATTTCACCTGGAAACTCATGTACATAGGAGGCTGCATGTATGCCTGCCTTCAGGACCCCATTTTTTGTTGTTGTTGTGAAGTTACATACAATAATTGTTAGAATAACATTGAATATGACACCGACAGACAGAGCGAGGGAAGATTCAAGGCAAATATACAATCACAATCACACGATATTGTCAATCTTAGGTGGATCCTTGGCACAAGAATTTTCTTTCTTGAGAGTAGTCACAATAAAAAGATGTGCCTTATCACGGAACATATCAGATAATTCTTATCTAGTTAGCAGCTCATAATAGATTTAGAAGTAGAATGAAGTTATTTATGACCTCATTAAAATTCAAGTGTCTGTTAAATGATTACAGTGATTTTGAGAAGTAAGATATGTAGAGGTCAGCTAAAGTAAATGGAACTGCTTCGGTACACATACGGCTTTTTCTTTTATCTGTCCATTTTTGCATTTTGTAGGATTTATTTCCACAGCACTTCCCTTTCTGCATGTCTCTTTCATTTCATATTGTCTCTCTCCTCGCTTTTTTCTCCACTCCCTCGATGAGCTCTCTCTCTCTCTCTCTCTCTCTCTCTCTCTCTCTCTCTCTCTCTCTCTCTCTCTCTCTCTCTCTCTCTCTCTCTCAGTATTATCCTTTCTGTTAATCACATTTGTTTCCCTTTTGGGGTAAATTGTCTTTTTATGGGAAATTAACTCGTACGTTAATGCACGTTTTATTGTTTTTGGTCCTTTTTGTTAATTTTTTTCCAGTTTAATTTTTCCTTTCTCAAGATTTAATGGTACCGGTAGCTTTTATAAAATGCGTAAGTCATTCTCTCCCCTCTTATGATATGCGGCCAATTATTGTCAAGGTATAATTATTATGACGTTGTAATTAAATGATTTTTACTGACGGCCAGTTAATGTGCTAATGAGAATGTAAAATGTGTCCCCTTGTCTTATATATGTAACAGTGTCTTCCATCACACACACACACACACAGTATTTTATGATCCATGATTCGTAAAAAGTAAAAAAAAAAATACCCTAAGATTCTGTAATGCAAATGAACAACAATGAAGTGTAATGTAAGTATGGTATAATTTAATCTTGAAGCAGGGAGTTTGTGGTAGTTGGTGGCTCTTTGCTTTTAGTGCGCACAGAAAAAAAAAGCTTGTTTCTTGCAGCTTGACACAGAGGCACGTGAATAGAAAACGTGTTTGTTAGTTCCTAGGGTCAGTTTACCTTTGGGCTGACTCATTACAGTAGCACTACAGAAGTTGCGTACGTGATGTCCTCAGGTTTTTGTACTCCCAGACTTCCCAGCTTGATATTGGACTTTGTAGCCAACAACATCAACAAGTGAAAAAATTAAGTAAATACATAGATAACAGAAGAGAAATACCATGCTACACTTCCCCAGACATTTGAGAGAAATTGTTCAAATGACATTTGCTTAACATTCTTCGATAGGTAGGCGATGTTTTCCGAGATGAGGGATGAGAGATGTTCGGCTTTGTGGTTTGCTTTGATGGTTTTATACAGCCATTGTAAAAACATGATTTTATGGACGCATGTGTATATTTTAATTATAGGTTATTTCGTAGTTGGGTATAAATTTTTTCATCAACGTCAAAGTTATCTAGGGCGATATGTGTTCCATGACTTGCTATGTGTCCATGCCATAGCCGAATTACATGGTGATAATTGGGAAAAAGCACGTTAAAAGAAGAAGAAGAGAAGAAATTGATGGTAGATCGGGGCAGGTCTCTGTGGTTTGTATACAAAAAAGTTCGTAAATTTAGGATATTTGCACCCTTCTGTCTGCACGAGATATTGGCTTGGTAAGTAACTCACGAAAATTTTTTATTTTAGGCAAAGGTAGAGGAGTTAACCAGGTATGTATTGTTGTTATAGGTCAGCTATGTCCAGTGTGTAAGTAGAAAAGTGCCCCATACATGCTTATGTACGTTTGCTTGCGATTTTATATGTTCACTTGTGCATGTAAATATATTAAGCATATACAGATAAGCGCACTGGCGCACACACAATCACCACAAACACTCTGCTTGGATGAAACTGAGACATTCTGATGATAAGTTAAACGTGTTTTGTTATGAACAAGATAATAATCATTAAATAATCTTATTTCATTACTTCCCTGCTAACTTTTCATTCTTTGTGTCTTACTATTTTTTGGATAGATTTGTGTTAAAGTACAACAAAAATGCCACAGTCCATAATGATAAACATTCAAAATGCTTGACTACTCAGCCTTTGAAAGGTTATATAAGGTAAGACAAAAAAAAAAAAGAAACTGAAATTTTACCCTTCCATAGAGTATGAGTGGAAGTTTGAAGAATTTCAAGGTACGGGAAAATCGAACATGGAGCTACTCTCGTATAACCATATCTTTGATGTCTGCGTTACCGTGAAATTTCCATTAAAATCTGAAATTGATCTTTATTTTGAAATATATTTTCTGGTAAAACAACTCTCGAGGCCAAAACGATGAGCAAACTCTAGTGTAAACACATACTCCCTCCTCTTTTTAAATTTTTTTTTTGTTGTTTACTTAATTTTCCATTTGCCGATCATATGCGAATGGAGATTCGATTTGGAATGGAATTTCATGGTTGAGAGAGTCTGTTACGCTTTTGTGGGACTCTTGACTTGTCTGGAGCTCAGTTCGTGCTTGGGGAGGCTTTTGAAAAGGACACATTCTTCACTACCGTGGAGGTAGGAGGTCGATCATGTTGTTCATATTGCCTGTTTTATGGAGGAACTTTATCAATACCGAAGTTACAAGTCTCTCTCTCTCTCTCTCTCTCTCTCTCTCTCTCACTCTCAGTATGAAGAGAATTTACACGTCCTTATTGCAGAAAAGAACTTGGCTGTAAATATATAAATAAAAAAAGGAGGTTTAATGTCGATAATGGTATTCATCAATAGCTGATGTTACAAGTCTCTCTCTCTCTCTCTCTCTCTCTCTCTCTCTCTCTCTCTCTCTCTCTCTCTCTCTCTCTCTCTCTCAGTGTGAAGAAAATCTAAATTTCCTTTTCGTTTATGATCTGTAAAACCTTATTGATAAATTTACGTTTGACAGTTGACTGTCTATATGATATTTTTTTTTCTGAAAAGAACTTAGCCTTAAATAGATAAAAAAAAAAAAAAAGGAAGCAGGAGTATGTGGATCCAATATCCATGAAGTAGAAACCTTAGTTCATTTGCAAAGAACGTACATTAATATTATGTCCGTCTTTATGCAAACCACATTACCTAATAATAGCGTCCCCAGCATTGAAACATCTGAAAGGTAAACCGTGCGGTGCATTGATGCATTACTTCTTTCATGTCATTTTTACGAATGATTGAAGATTTAATATTCCCATATGTATTCCTTTTGTTTGGTTGCCATACCGTCCATTAGCAGTAATTATCGTAATTGTGTCTTGTGCATTATTAACATCATTTGTTAATGGTGCGTGAGTTCAGGCATTTCGGAACAAAGACTGCAAAGAAAGGAAACTGATACACGCCATGAAAAGTGGAATCACTTAATACAATTAACTCCCTTCATTTCGCATCAACTTAGCATATCTTCTGAGTTATTTGGATGTATGCGCATTTTATTTTATCGGAATTATTTTAATGACTGGTATTTACCAGGTAGGGTACTCAAACAATTACTAGATAACGCAGTGTATGTAAGCAAGCACACACCTATAATTATATATATATATATATATATATATATATATATATATATATATATATATATATATATATATATATATATATATATGTATGTGTGTGTGTATGTATGTATGTATGTATATATATATACTGTATATAATACATCAGGGTAACATGAGGGTGACGTGGCTACTTAAATAAACTTGAGGCCTGCAAGAAAGCTGTATGTTAATAGTTATACACTAAATGATGACAAATCCGTATCTTAAAAAAGCACGGAAGTACATAAGAAAGAAGTTCAATCCACATTCTTAAAGTGGAAGTCATATAAAATTGATCAGACCTACTGACCCTAGCGTTTGTGACTTGAATTCGGATGAGTAGATTCATACACTTAGTACCCACTTTCATCCGGATTTTCTTATATCTAAATAAAAACGACTTTGCAAGCAAGAACAAACTTAGGTATTTTGAGTTGCTGGCTGTAATAGTGTTGTTTATTGTTGAACAGTACTAGATTAATTTACATACTTTATGACGTTTAAGTAATCGTGATGTTTTATTCTGTGGTCACGAATCTAAGTACTGCATAAACATAAATACACAAGAGTACGTAATTATTGTAATTATTATAAATATATATATATATATATATATATATATATATATATATATATATATATATATATATATATATATGTGTGTGTGTGTGTGTGTGTGTGTGTACATATGTGTATGTATTTATATGTGTGTATAATTAACCATATAATTTCTAATGGTTATCATTTCAGACTATAATTACTGGCCAGCTTGTAAAGGAAAAAAAGACTCACAGAAATAGAAAAAGATGGTTTCCATTAGGAGAAAGTAAGCTCAGGCAAACTTCTAAATATTGCCTTTAAGGATCTACTGTAACTGGGAGACTAAGTTCCGTGATTGCCAGTTGCTTTCAAATAGCTGTCGATAGAAATGCGCGAAAAAGCACTAATGTTAGAGTCCTTACATTTGGTTTTATATTTATCCTATGTAAATTTTTAGAAATATGTTTGATGTCATTACTGTTTGAAAGCGTTTTCTGTTATGTAATGAAAGGGAAAATTTCGGTAGAGGAGCACATCTCAGGGAGAGCGACCAGAAGTATAAGCATGGAGGATGATTTTTTTCCTAGGCTCAGTGCTCTTTCCTTTAGTCTTTTACTACCATTGGAATTCCTCAGATTTACGGGAAATATATTCGCATTACCATTGTATTTATCTGTTGTTTGATGTGGTCATAAATATAAGCTTTATGTTTGCACCATTCATATTTGTCTATAAGTACATATAATCACACACCAATGTCCATACTTACATGAGTGAACATCTGCATTTGTGTAAAATTATCTTTTTATTGCTTTCGTTCTGTGGCACCTTCAACAGATAATTATCCATTCATTTCGGTGACTTAGTTCGAGGAGACATTCCGGAAAAGATGTGTAAAAATCTGCGATGACTTGAATCCATCACGAAATTTCTTCCTCGCATGAAAACGTTGAAATGGGAAAGAATTGGATCGTGTTTGTTATCAGCATTTGCGTCGCCTAACCTTTTAATGTAAAATTGTCTGTTAGGCTCTAATTAGCGGAATTACGAATTCGCATGCCTTTATTAATTCCGGGAATCCTTGTCTCCTGTGCCCCCGTGCTGACATCCCGTTTGGCCTATAACGAGGCTAATCTCAATCATCGCCATCATCATCATCAAGATGGGTTTTGCCCCCGAGAGCCTCTCTCTCTCTCTCTCTCTCTCTCTCTCTCTCTCTCTCTCTCTCTCTCTCTCTCTCTCTCAGAGAGAGAGAGAGAGAGAGCGTGATAGGATGAAGAACGTGTCCGGCGTCAAAGAAGATGAGCTCTGCTATGCAAATGCCTCACAGCTTCTATGTCAGCAAGTGACTGAAGCTGGTCTTATTGCTATTTACACATTAATGCGAGGAAGTAATAGTGAATAACTGAATAAACACAACGGAGTAATATGAACTTTGCTTCATTTTTTTTATTTGGATTTTCACAATAGTGTAAAGAACTTTTCCTGGTAAGTTTTAAGCACCGTGGTTTTCCCCAGAACCCAAAAGTATTCTCTAACATGTGAGTGACACACTCACTGATGTGCTAGGTATGATTCTGCATAGGTACGTCGTAGTTGATGAATAAATAATTTTTTATGGTTTTCTGAATATATTCGGATATCGAAGCCAGTAATTAATGGCTTTTGTCTCTCTTCAGTTTGTCTTTTATTCAGGAAAGGTGATTAATTTCGAAGGGATTTTAGAATACATGGTAATCACATTATTTTCAGTGCATTCGTGGGTATTGTGTGCTTGCGCTTGTGTGCATGTAATCATTACTGTTATTATTCAGCTGGAACACAGGGCTAATTTCATGCAGGACACGCAAGAAGCTTTGACAAAAAAACAAAAAGAATTCCTATGTGGAAAAAACTAAATAGCGAAGGAAAGAAAGATACAATAAGATAATGATGAAATAAATAGGTAAATTTAAATAAATCAAGGAGCATTTATATATATATATATATATATATATATATATATATATATATATATATATATATATATATATATATGTATGTGTGTGTAAATAAATCAACGAGTCTTTGTGTGTGTGTATATATATATATATATATATATATATATATATATATATATATATATATATATATATATATATATATATGTATATATGTTTGTGTGTGTGTGTGGGAGAGAGAGAGAGAGAGAGAGAGAGAGAGAGAGAGAGAGAGAGAGAGAGAGAGAGAGAGAGAGAGAAAGTACTTGGAAATCATTAGGATGCTTTGGTATACTAATGATTTTATAATGATACTGTAAAGGCTAGTCACCTTATTGCTGTCGTTGTAGGAAGTTGATGAATAAGTTGAAATGAGTGAAAGTTATATGCGAATGATAATTGACGAAATCCTTGCTGTTATGTTTCTGCGCTCTTCAGTGTTATCATTTCATTGTAAAATCATATTGCTTCCATCAATTTCATTAATGTTTCATTACTGACGTTAGTTATTTCCCGGTGTATTTCTTTGAGTTATGCATAAATAATCTTCATATCATTCATTAAATTACATAAAAGTATTATTGACAATATACATAAATAATCTTCGTATCATTCATTAAATTGCATAAAAGTATTATTGACAATAACTGCATGAGCCTTTTCCTTGTATGCCTTTGTGAAGTGCGTGATCAGATTGCTTGTCTGCGTGGTCGCTGAACCTTCATTAACTTTTACACTTAGTTATAAGTCACAGATTGTCACATTCATTTTCTTTAACAGGCTTTATGAAAGTTTTGTGATCGATTTCACAGCAAGGTCCCGTCTGTCGTTTTATGCGTGCTGTGATAACCCACAATGATATATGATAATTGTCAATGCATGTAGTTATTTATTTTGTAGCTTGTGCATTCTCATTGCTTTCTTACATTTCATTTTTGAAATTCCAGTACCGACCTGATTTGTGGATGTTTCCATCAGAGGTGTTTTTCTCTTTACGTGGGCAGGCGAAGTAGTATGTCATATCTCATTTTGGTATGCTTTTTGGTATCTTACTGGATTTTTTATGTTGTCAGTACACCTTAATAATATGCATTATGTTATTTTTTGCTAGGAACCCTATATATATGCATATGCATTATATGTATTTTTGTAAATTAGAGCCCCGAGGTCTTGTGGTTACCAGATTTCCCTAAAATCCAGACCATGGTGGTTGGGGATAACTTTTGCAAGTTAACCTAACGAGTGGCTTATGTAGCTGCAACTAGCCGAATTTGGTGGGTAGGATCCAAATGTATTTGAGAGCTGAAATATTAAAATCCTCTGCAGCCACCCCCGTACATGTATATTCAAACACCCGTATCTATCTATCTATCTATCTATCTGTATAAAGTTAAGTATACCTTAGTTTAACCAGACCACTGAGCTGATTAACAGCTCTCCTAGGGCTGGCCCGAAGGATTAGACTTATTTTACGTGGCTAAGAACCAATTGGTTACCAAGCAACGGGACCTACATCTTATGGTGGAATCCGAATCACATTATACCGAGAAATGAATTTCTGTCACCAGAAATAAATTCCTCTAATTCTTCATTGGCCGGCCGGAGACTCGAGCTCGGGCGTAGCAGAGTGCTAGCCGAGAACTCTACCGACTCGTCCAACGAGGAACTATCTATCTATCTATATATCTATCTATCTATATATATATATGTATATTTATATGTTGTGTAAACCTGTAAATATAAATAAATATATTTGTACGTATGTATATTGTATGCATATATAAATCTAGTATATATATATATATATATATATATATATATATATATATATGAATATATTTATATATATCTATATATATATTCATAAATTAAATTATATAATATTTATATATATATATATATATATAAATTTCTTTAATTTTGTGTTGGTAATGTGTTTTTTCTGGCACCCCTATTCTTAAACACGCATGAAAAATAGAGAGAGAGAAAGTCACGTCACCTATGAGTTGTAGCTCTGTTTTCGTCCTCTGGAAAATGGATGAGTCATTTATACGATATTCGGGGATTTTTTTTTCCTTATTGCTTCTTTTACATGTGGTTTGTGACTTTTCAGAATTTATTGCATAATGTTCCTGTAATTGTTTCTGCGGTATTTTTGTTTCACCGCTTAAATATCAATAGATTTCGGTTTTTAAAAGTCAGGTTTAGAAAGTACTATTCCATATTTCCTGCTGCACTATATGCGAGTTCATGTGGGCATACGATCCGTTTCTGAATAACTTTCTGCTTGATTTGACCTATAGCATTAATGAAAAATTTATTAGGTTTGGTATTTGGGCGTTAATTAGACATTTTCCTGTTTACATAAACGTACATACATACATACACACATATATGTACATATATAGTGTATACAGTATATATACACACATACTGTATATATGTATATAGATATATATGTGCGTGTGCGCGCGCGTGATCAAGTGTACGCGTGCGTGCAAGCGTTCAGATTGTCTTAAGATTATATATTATAAACAACTGATACTTTACTATAACGGGAATGACCTAACTTAGATTGAGTCGAAAGTAGCTGATTCAAGTAGATGCGCAATTTGACATATGTATATAACGTGATTGCTTTTAGTCACTGTTGTTACATTACTTTTTCATACCCCTGGAAATATTACGTTTTGCCTGTGGTCAAGATTCTAGTTGAAATCAATTTTTCATAAATGTGTTTTTTTCGGAAATGAGTGAAAGTGAGTGTGGTAGCTTGTAAATTTTGTGTCCATATTATGTTGCAGAAAGTGTTTACGATTACTGTAGGTAGTTTTTAATTTTAGCAATTATAATAAAATTATATATATATATATATATATATATATATATATATATATATATATATATATATATAAATATAAATATATATATATATTATAAAGACATGCACACACACACACACACACACACATACATACATATATATATATATATATATATATATATATATATATATATATATATATATATAATGTATCTTAAGAATGGGAGGAAAATATCTTATAAATGGTTTGCTAATGTGAAGGTATTCATGTTTACTGATTGTTGATTATCCAGGTGTGTTTTCTCTGTATTCTCTCTCTTCTTGTAACCTATGGCTCATAAAATGGACTAAGTACTAGGTACAGAATTCAATAATCAAGTCGTCAGACTTATACTGTCCATTTAACATGAGCTTATACCGTTTCTTTATTTTTGATGAAACGATGAGGGTGGCGGGGAGGGGGTCCTAGGCTGGTTTGTAATTTTTTTGCAAAAGAAAACTATTGAGATGGCTATTTGTCTGCCAGTCCGCTTCCGCACTTTTTTTGTCCGCCCTCAGATCTTAAAAACCACTGAGGCTAGAGGAGGGCTGCAAATTGGTATGTTGATCATCCACCCTCCAATGATCAAACATACCAAAATGCAGCCCTCTAGCATCAGTAGTTTTTATTTTATTTAAGGTTAAATTTAGTCATGATCGTGCATCTAGCACCGCTATAGGTGCCAGCAACACAGGCCACCACCGGGCCGTGGCTAAAAGTTTGAGGGGCCTCGGCTGAGAGTTTCATGGGCCGTGGCTGAGAGTTTCATACATCATTATTTACTTGTTTTTGGTTGTGACCGAGAGTGGCACTCTTGCTTCACGAGAAGCGGAAATTGTTTTGTAAACAATCCTGGGACCCCCATATCTATCATTGGCCTCAGTACGAGACTCTTTGTCTCGAAAGTCGATCATTGACTCCAAACGTTTTCCTAGTTGACTTCATCAGTCATTCTTGAGACACCAAAAATACTCAGTAAATACTGGCGCAATTTCAGTTGTAATGGACAAAAATGATGCTTTGTTTTCCCCAAATATCTTGATTTAGAATGATTTGTGTGAAAAATGAATGCGTAAGTAGTGAAGTTAGCGGTTAAGTTGAAATGACTAATGGCTGTCTTTTCATAAAACAAGGGCTTCTTTTATCGTAATTTCTCTGTTGAGAGCGATTTCAAAGTAAAATGATCCAAGTGCTATTTGTAAAGGTTATTCAAGTCATTATTTACTTCTTTTACGTCAGTATGTAAGGAGCAGATGCTTTAGTCCGCATGCTAAATTTACCTCACAAGTGATTTCTAGAAATAATAAAAGAATTAAGATGCCGAATGTAAGCAGGATCTTGCATTAGCAGCAGTAATGCCTCGTCGATGTAAATGGAATCATTGCAGGATCGATGATAGTAAATGATTGCACGAGAGACTGAGAGGGAAGTTGCTGAGGCCGCATTCTAATTCCGTCTTGATACGCTCAAGGGAATGCGAGGAAGTAGCAGAGAGAGAGAGAGAGAGAGAGAGAGAGAGAGAGAGAGAGAGAAATTTCGTTGGGAGGGGGTGGGTTGCTATTTGCGATGGGAGTGGTCATATCGGACTTTTGATTAGGGTATTAACTTACAATAAAAGTAGGGTTGAATATCTCTCTCTCTCTCTCTCTCTCTCTCTCTCTCTCTCTCTCTCTCTCTCTCTCTCACATCATCAATGATCACGTAATTTCTCTCTTTCTCGTAGCCTTCCCTGTGCTTCCTTTCGGTGTATTGGAATTGCTGGCGGTGACATCAAAAGGACTGGGTTTAGTGGGAGTCGTCCGCAGGGTCCTCCATTTATCC
>NC_089761.1:56956772-56959272 GCF_040412425.1 Macrobrachium rosenbergii
GTGTGTGTGTGTTTGTGTGTCTATATGTACACACACACTCAGAACATATATCCGGTTCCTTTTCTTGGTAGTGATATCTCCCAATAATGAACAACGAGAAGAAATCCTTAGGAGTACAATTTATTCTGCATGTTGTACGAAACATATACGAAGACTAAACAATATTTAAGAAATAATATATATATATATATATATATATATATATATATATATATATATATATATATATATGTGTGTGTGTGTGTGTGTGTGTGTGTCACTAGTGTGTGTATTTTCGAGAGCACACACCACATTAGTATTATTACTGACTCTCACTCCAACAATTTCTATTCCGTTTTTTATTCTTTTTCATTAAAGCGTGTGAATATCTGACTGGGCCTGAATTTTACTTTGTTTCAAAATGTTGCCAATGAAATTAATAATTTTTTCACGAAATCATAAACGCTATGACTAATTTGGTAAATTTTGCCAGTGAAACAAAAAGGGAAAGACTCTAATGACAATGTACCATAGAAAGCAGACGGAAAGCAGTATTCTGTAGCATTTAGGTCAACATTCATGATATTATTACTGCATGAATGTATTCGTCACATTCATGTGATATATGCTTTTATTATAGCTGTATTATTATTGTTCGATCTCACCATCTTTATCATTGTTGTAGCTGGTACTGTGACTATTGAGGTGGTAAAATATAATAGTGTTTATAATAAATCGACCTTCAGGTGAATCGCTCTAAAATGTTACGCGCACTAGCTACTCTTCATCACCAGAACAGGGTCACGATTCGTGTGTACAGTATTGGGAAACATCCATAGTCGTCACTTATTCTTCTTGAGATAGTGGATTGTCTTGTCAAATAAGTATCGTATTTGGTTTGCTCGCTTGTTAATAAAGCATGCTCATTTTTATAATGAAAGAGAAATATTTGTGTTTATTAAAGTGCTTATCGCTGTGATGATATGATTTTCCTTTGTTACGATGTCAGTGAACAAGAATTAGGATTCAAAGGTAAATATAAAAAAAAAAGACTTTAAGAGAAATGCCTACGTATTTTGCTGTGCTTAGCGAGTAAAGCCATTCAAAATTGCACATTTCTTCATCCTCCTAAATGGGTGTTCGTTTTTGAATTTTCAGCTTTTGAATTCCTACACAAGACTCGGCCATTCCCTGAACTGTTATTAATGCTTGGGCTTTAAATGGAAATAAATGAAAACCTTTTGAAAAACGTCTTTTCATGGTTTCGAAATAACTGTATTTTTCCAAAGAATTGAATAGCAAGTGTTATATTGTAGAACGAACGCCAAGTGGCACTTTTATCTGTTATGACGCTTCTTTTCTTGGGCGTTGGTGGGAATTTTGGGGATGAGGAGAGGGAATTGTGGAGGAAGAAAGTCCTTGTAGACACGCCTTCCAAAGATGTGCAGAACACTTTGTGATGATGGTGTAGGTAAGCGATGGTGATGATGATGACTATAATGACGATGGCATCTTTATTTTCTTTCCAGACGTCTAGATTTATAGTGCCTCAGAGAGGCGAGTTTTCTGAAAGAAGGCTCTCTTGTCTTTGGGGTGTTCCACGGTATATATATATATATATATATATATATATATATATATATATATATATATATATATATATATATATATATATATATATATATATATATATCTGAAAAACAGTAGGAAAGGCATCCTAATCATCTACAATTTATTTCCATTGCCGACGTTTCGCGACGAATTCCAAGTCGCATTTTCAAGGCTATAAAATATAATATAATTTGCGAACATGAGTACCAAATTAATGCAATGGCAACAGCTTTTTATGTAGTAAAAATATTTAAAACAAAACATCTCATTCTAAGACAAGTCAATAATAAGTAAAAGGAGTTCACTAAAATCTTAAAACAACCTACCTATATGAAAGAAAGAGCAAGACTAACATAAATAAATTGTTTATAGCCTAGTTTGGGCAACTGGTTTTCCTCACTCTGTTTTTATTTATTTATATGTTAGTCTTGCTCTTTCTTTCATATAGGTAGGTTGTTTTAAGATTTTAGTGAACTCCTTTTACTTATTATTGACTTGTCTTAGAATGAGGTGTTTTGTTTTAAATATTTTTACTACATAAAGAGCTGTTGCCATTGCATGAATTTGGTACTCATGTTCCCAAATTATAGTATATTTTTTAGCCTTGAAAATGCGACTTGGAATTCGTCGCGAAACGTCGGCATTGGAAATAAACTGTAGATGATTAGGATGCCTTTCCCTACTGCTTCCTTCGTGATGGATACTTCGAGCCTCAGCTCCGGCCCTTATGTGTGTATATATATATATATATATATATATATATATATATATATATATATATATATATATATATATATATATATATATATATATACACACACACACACACACTTACATACATACTTTAAATACTGGAGCTTGTGTGAACACCCTGTCTGAAGTCTTGTATAAGTGCAAAACTATTCATGTA
>NC_089761.1:56964272-57031772 GCF_040412425.1 Macrobrachium rosenbergii
GAAATTCACTACTCCAGCTGTTGTTTTAGCTTATACTGTTCTCCTAGCATATATATATATATATATATATATATATATATATATATATATATATATATATATATACAGTATATATTGTGAATTTCTACCACTATGTATCAGTCCTTCGAAAATGGTTAATAAATAAAGCCGAAACCGGTCAGGGTTCAGTTGTGATCGGTAATTTATAATGCAGTTGAAAGCTGGCTAGAATATATATATATATATATATATATATATATATATATATATATATATATATATATATATATATATGTATGTATGTATGTATGTATGTATTTATGTATATATATATATATATATGTATATACACAGCCCCAAAGTTTCGCAAGTTTATCTTTACTGACGTGAAATTTAGTTAGAACTTTTATTGTGTTACTGTTTTTCAAGAGGAAATAAATTTTTGTGTTATGGTCTCTGAGCATCATTAAGAAACTTTGCAGGCATCGCTGCAACATCGACATTTAGTATTTACATGATATGAAAATCTTTGAAAGGTATTTGCACGATGGTATGCAAGGCCCGTGTACCTTGCGAGATATGCCCTCTGACCCTGGGAATCCGTGTTGCACTTTATGCGGAGAATTTATTTTCATATTTCGTTTAGGGTTTGCAGATTTATTGGCTGTGGGGAAATTGTGGCGGGTTGCTTGAACTCTTGACATTTTCTTGTTTTTCCAAAACGGGCTTTAAAAATGTACCGTAACTGTACGGGTTATGCGTGGCGGTAAGAGGATGTATGTGGAACACTGGTAATGCTTGCTGTCAACGATGGAACATGGGATTTTCGCTTTTTCTAAGCGGTTTAACCACGCCTGTAACTTTTGCTACTCTGTATGCGTTATATTCGGCTAGATCTTTATTATGTATATGTAAAATATCCGATTTTTATATGCACTATTTGTATCCTGTATTTGCGTAACAATGCGTTCTAAAGTATTGTTTTTTGTTGATGTAAAGGTCGGGTTATAGATCAAGTTTAATTGAAGAGTTGAGCGCATGCACTTAATATATGTTGCTTGTTGCCCGCATTGTTCACCATTTTAACATTATATGTACATACATCTTCACAAACACATTAAGGTACGTATGCCGTTCAATGTCCAGTTCGCTAAACCTCGGGGATAATACCGAGGGGAAATACAACTGATAAGTGGTCAGTCACCTGTGGTAAGGGAACTCCTCGCTGAAGTCCGAGGTAGTTGCTGTCGTGGTTCGAATCCGACAGGTGACTAACCACTTTGCGAATATAAAGAATGTCACAGTGATGTGATAATAATTCATATACACACATATATATATCTATATATATCTATATATATACATATATATACATATATATATATATATATATATATATATATATATATTTATATATATATATTTATATATATATATATATATATATATATATATATATATATATATATATATATATATATATATATATATATATATATTTATATATATATATTTATATATATATATATATATATATATATATATATATATATATATATATATGTGTGTGTGTGTGTGTGTGTGTGTGTGTGTGTGTGTGTATATGCGCTTTATGACTTACATTGTAGGTATAGTCGCCATTAAGAATTATACAGTCATTTTTACTATTTCCTCTATCTTCACTGTTCGGAGCAATATGACCTCAGACGTTCTTGAAAAATCCGATCATCTTTTTTTTTTTTTCCTAGACTGTCGCAGAAAAAATCCGCTCTAATTAGATACCTCTGTCGTGAAAATGACAAGCGACCGTGTTTCGCTCAAATTACAGTTCGATGTAAAGGTAAAAATCTAGATAATTAAAGAGAAGGAATGCGAATTTAGATATATTTTAAGTCCATTCCTCCATACTACTAGTACTACAACTGATATTACTGATGCTAATAATTATTATAATAAATCTTAAGGAATTATTAACCAGAATTATTTTTGGTGTTTTAATTAATACAGATTTCAATTTGATTGTGTCATCTGCCGTACTAGGGGTATATAAAGCTTGAGTGCTGTTATGTATGTAATAATAATAATAATAATAATAATAATAATAATAATAATCAAACAAGTTATACACAAGAATCTTGTGGGTTTCTCTTTTCAATAATAATAATAATAATGAAACCTGGGGAATTAGTAACCAGAATTATTGCTGGTGTTTTAATCAATACAGATGTAAATTTAATTATGTCGTTTGCCTTACGAACGGTAAAACGTGGATACTGTCGTCTCTTTTAATATTAAAAGTGCTTTAACTCGATGGATGTTTTCGCCTGAGGTTCATTATTTATATAGCTGTTGGTTTATGCAATAAGGTGGGTAAATATAATTTTATATTCAAATAATAAAATCATTCTGTTCTCTTATTCATTTTAATAATCAGGAAATAATATTCCTATGTACTAGTTTTAGGAGGAATGACGTATTGTTAGAAAACATAAAAACAAGTATATGTACATGAAAGAAACTAAAATGAATAAATTATTTAGAATGGGAATTATGTTAAAATGAAATATCAGCACCCTGAGGAAGAAAACTTCAATAATTGTTGTCCTTTCCGTGTCTGATCGAAGGGGGAAAACCCCCCTTTCGTAAGTTCTTTACTGTGTGTAGAATGTTGCGAATAAAATATCCTTTTCGGAATATTTATTGCTTTGTATATACGGTCTGATAATTTCTTTGAATCCTTGGTTATTGTTGATGTTGCCCTATTGTGCTGTACCGCTAGTTATTTCTGCCACTTTGTATTTTTTTTTATCTTTTCTATATTAATTATGCTTTGTTTTTTATAAAATATGTCACATGCTTTTGATTTTCATTTGAGTGTTTAGTCCTTCATTTTATCTATTTACATGCATTTATCTCATTTTCGTGGTCGTCTATTCGTATAAATATATTTTTGCTCCTTGTTATTTGTTACATACTATCTTATACTCAGATTGTTAGAGTTTAGTTATTGTCTACACGGACTTCGTTCTGCCCATTGATATGAGTTACTCTTTCTTTCCGTTAAAGATAGATGCGGCTGGTGACAGACAGTGAATCCTTTTCGCATCCCTGCTCTCACTATGGTCATATGAAAACATGACTTGTTTGCTCTGAATATGCAAGTTGACATACTCTCTTTCGCTACAGTTCACCACTAGCATTGCATACTGTTTTGATTGCCAGCATGGTTCCAAAGGAAAAGAAATAGCTGAATGAAAAGGAAAACTGCTGCGGTTATATATTTCATGGCTTTGCTTTTTAAATGAAAAATTAAAATGAAATTTCATTTTTTGTTTGGAGTAGCTTGAATTATGATAGCAATGGCATCTTTGCCTAAAGAAGATACCATTGATTGTATGTTTCTAAAAGGTCATTATTTTCGGTAGTATTGCAGTTTTATGCATCTGCATACATTGTTAGATTAAAAGCGATTTTTTTCGGGAATTCAATTTTCCCAAATGTTTGCGTTTCGTATTTTCATGGCGGATGATACGTCATGGGTTTTGTATGTTGGTGCTATGCTTTTAATATTTTGAAAGCACAAGTGGGTAAAAGTTTTGTCTTGTAATTGTGTGTGCGTGTGTATTTTGTGTGTGTGTGCGCGTGTGTTGGGGAGTGTATGCTTGTGCTTGTTTCTACTCTTACGTGGTCTTTTTAAACTGAAGATTAATTTGACCTGTCATCTGACATAAAGGCGCTGTTTTTTAAAAGTGCAGTGGAACATTGCTTCCACTATATAACTCTACACCCAGTAAAGAGTAATATTAGTTGTATTTTTGTTATAGGAGATTAGTATTATTATTGTTGTAGGAGATGCACAAACACTGCGCAGTTAGATTGGTGTTGCTCATACGATGATTCTAGAAGTGCCAACTGTATCACTAACAACAGCGAAGAACCGTAAAATTGCATCACTAAAAACCAGAGAATGGATTGTTTTCAGTTTTTAGTCAGTGTATCTCGGATCAAGTTCTAGTGCACTATAGTCAGGTTATTTAACTATTTTTAATACTTCAAGAATAATGAATAACAATTTTAGAATTTTATGTCTTGATGAAGCTGTAGTATCATTGCAATTTACTAAAATTTTCAAAGCACCATTGATGTCACTGCATCCTCTTCTCCAAAGAGCAAGTAAGGCACGATCGCCTGATAATAGATTTATCACGATAACGTCCTTCTATGGTGACTGAAACAGTCGACCACTGAAGCAGCGTCCACATAATACTGGTGGGGCAAGAACGGGGTGATAATTATCATAGTTAGCGATGCAGTGTTACAGCTATGATGCCATCCATATACATTTGCGTGTGCGGTTCCCTTCTTTTTATCCCGTATGTAGCTTAGTGGACTCAGCATCTACCTACTGCTTCAGTCGATAATGCTTGTAAGAATACATCACCTCGGGCTTTTGGGTAAGATTAGATTGAGTCCACTCAATGCTGGACGACAGGGAGAGGCTGAAATCATAGTTAGAGGTGCAGTGGTACCCACTCTGATACCATGCACACGCAGCTGCATATTTGGTTCCTCTCCTTTTTATGACTTGCGTAGCGAAGTGGACCATAAGCTTATCGTCGACCCATTACTTCAGTGTGCTTATTTGCTCTTGTGGTGAAGATGCAGTAACTAAGCTACCAGTGAAAATCAAATTTAGGTCAATGTATAGTTAGGTTTATTTCGACGAAAACAAAGGAGAAACCACAGAGAAAAATAGGAAATACTGATCTTAATTTGTCCAAAAAGTTTCGCCGTCCATCAGGCCTCTTCCGGGTAATTTTATTGTTCCCCGAAAGAGGCCTGATGGAGGGCGAAACTGTTGGGCAAAATTGAGATCTGTATTTCTATTCTTCCTCTGTTTTCTCCTTCGTTTTTATTGTTGATTACTTCGAAATATTTTATCTTCGTGATTTAGGATGTAGCAAAGTTCATGTTGAGATCCCTTGTGTCATGATATTTACATCAGTCAGGTAAAGGTATCTAGTTGTCATGAATATTTGAATAGAAGAAGAACAGTTGTGGAAAAAAAATTGCCGACGTCTTGGTGATTGGTCCTGGCTTTGTGAAAAATATTGTTGCAGTAATTCAGAAATGCTCTTTAGTAATTTTTTTTATTCTCTCCCGGATATTGACCTATGAGCTTCGATATAAGCATCACGGTGGGACCATGATTTGGAAACGAGCTCCAAAACACTACGTATATTTATCAACAGTTTACTTCCATGAATAAGTATGATCTCTTGTCCTGCAAAAACCAGTAATGGATTGATTGTAGTTCTGTTTCAGTATGAACTGAATTGAATTCTTGTGGACTTAGAATACAAAAATTAAACAGGCTTTGTACAGTACTTGTTTAGAAAACTATATGAATATTAATATATGAGAATTCTGATATCTCCACGGGGCTGTGACCCTATTACGAAAGTAAATTTATGTATTTGGCAATACAGTGGGGCTGCGATTTATTCGAGTGTGGAGGGTGGGGGTTGGGAGAAAGAAAGTTCCGACAGCGCCATCCTTGTCATTGTACCGCCTGTGACCAGAACAAAAATAAAAAAAAATTTATATACCTTGTAAAAAATGCACGGTGCCGTGATTTCAGATATTTCTTACTTCCATTTGCACTGTGTTGAGTTCGTTAGTCAGGAGATATCCATCGACTCGATAGTTTAATTATTATGAATATGTTAGCGGTAAAAGTTACATATTTTACGAAAAATGTCAAAACTTTAGGGTATTTTACCTAACCATTACAAATGATTTTGTTGAGTTAGCCGAACTGCTTTAGCATTTTACGATTAGTTCTCCAGCTGTTATTATTAATATTAGTATGTTATATGCGGTACAGTAAGTGTAATAAAAAAATATAAAAGAAAGAGGAAATTTCTGTTACTTACATTTGATTTTCCGTTGTGTCATATTTCACTATTTCAGAGATTTCAAAGATTCGCGGAGGCATTCCGTGGATGGCCTGTCGTTATTCTTTTCCATTATCCAATACGAAATTCTTTGAAATGCTTCTTGTGTCCATATACGAAGAGGCAGGCGAGTGCCCTCCAGTCTCGGACGGTAATAGAGCACGAAATAGTTTTCAGGAAACACTGAGTTTTCCGTTCGCATTTTAAGACTTGTGCCGCGGCTAACTGATTATTTAATGTGTGGTTATATTTACAAATATGAAAAATATTAAGCTACAAATATCCCCCTAATATCGATTTCGCTGTAAACAAGATCCGAGCCAATTCTTATTAGGCTTGATACAGAACAAAAAGACTCAACATTCGTCTGTCAAGAGGGATAGTGGAATGGATAAGTCCTTGTATCGTACGTGTCAAGCTCAAAAGCCATAGGTTCGAATCCTGGCCGCGTAGATGCACTTAATATTTAAAATTCCCTTTGGGTGTAAGTTATTCCCAGGGTATAATGAATTGATATATATATATATATATATATATATATATATATATATATATATATATATATATATATACACACATATATATATATATATATATATATGTGTGTGTATAAATATATAATATAGTATATATATATTGTATGTATATATATACAGTATATATATATATATATATATATATATATATATATATATATATATATATATATATATATATATATATATATATATATATATATATATATATATATATATATATATATATATAAAATATTATCAGCTCGTGGTACTTTTTCATGGGCATACAATAAACGTCAGTCAGAAGAAGGGTTGGCTTGTATAGGAACCGCGATAGTCGTGTTACGGTTTTATATCAAAGACAAAAAGAGAGAAATTGGACAAATAGTGTATTTTCTTTAAGTGCTAATGCACATGTGGCTTCCACAATTCACTGGCAAAACCTCAAAAGTCTCCAGTGCTTTTCCAGTCTCCAAGGAGCGGTAAATAAAACTGCTAGATCTGAAAAAGCACCGAAGATATTTTAAGATTTTCCAGTGAATTGTAGAAGTCGCTCGTACGTTAGCACTTGAAGAAATTGAAGAAAGGCCGTATCAGAAAACAATAATATAGACCAAAAGACATTGGTAGATAGCTATGACACAACGCTATATTGGGCAAACAGTATATTATTGCCTTTTTTAGAATTATCAAAATAATGTACAGTTCTTAAGTAAAATATATCTGAAGAAATTTACTTAAACCGAAATTCGGCTCTCCATGGTTTTATGCAAAATTCAAAATGCCTATATTCTAAAATCTCATTTGTGATGGCATTTAAAAGAGCTGCGCTCTCCGAGTTGATTATATCATTCTGGATAGTTTTTGATAATCCTTTGGAAGCGGTCGCTGTTATAAATGGCTTTCCAGCTTTTCTTCGAATTCAGCTAGAAAATACGCTAACTCAATATAATTACATCCATTTTCAGATGATTCACTCTCTTTGTAGCGACGAAAAGCTTATCAAGCTGTAATTCTACTTTTATCTTTCCAAACAGTTTAAGATCAAAGTAGATTTGTACATGCTCACAGACTATTATGTATATAATTTAAATATCGTATCCTTTGCTTACTTCACTCCATAATGAATGCTCTTTTGAAAATAATATGCAGGCTCAGCAATAGCGTTAATTTGTTACATTGCTGACACATAACCAAGGAACACCGTTAAAAAATTGCAAGTTAAGCTTCCTTGTGAATGTCCTATTTAGGCAAATTTATTTTCGGTGTGGGCTTCAAAGTACAACTGTTGAAGGCTTTTAGAATCAGTTCACTGACGATGTTAATGTCGGGTTGGTAAACCATTTTCCAGAGTATTGTGCAAAATAATGAATGATTTTATCATGAAGCTGAAAGTTATGCGAAAACGGAACAGTTACCGAACGTGCTTTAAAATCTTATTTTTACCCTAATCTTGAATATACAATATTTGAAATAAAATTTTTAGAAATGTACACATTCTTAGTTAAGTTTTAAATAATGTCAGAATGTGTTTACATGAGTAAAGAATGGAAAAAAACCCATCAATCAGTTTTGTTAACTGGTAATTGAATCATACAGCGCTATTTGGCATCAACCAGTGGTCAGATACGCTCATGACTTGAAATGAATGGTGATCCATACAACTGTAGTTTTTTTGAATGGACATGTACTGACCATTCTCGTTTGCACTAAGTACCTGCGAAATGCGTTTCTCAGACCGCTTAATATTTGCTGTATATCAGAGATCCTGTATCCTGAAAATTATTTATTCATATTTTTTATTGATAAGATAATGTTGATGTTCATGTACAGTATTTGTTATTTACGAGCGAAAATTTTATAAGTGCCCGTTTCAGTTAATGAAATAAAGAAAATTTATACATATTTTCCTTATGCCAGTTATAAATAATGTTCAGTTTTGCATGTTTCATAGCGAGGGTTACGACTTATTGCGCTGTTGCGGCTGCAGTGAATACGAATACAAGGACTAAACTCACTTTTATGTTTTAAATCGCTAATTCCGATCTCACATTGAGCAAATAGTGTCGTGCTGTGGTTATTGCAATTATTTAATAGCATTTGCCTGTTATTTTATTGTAGTTAATACGCTGATTTCAATTGCCGTATTATAAAGATAAGTATGGGCGTGCAGTGTATGCCTGGCATTCATTAAGAAACCTCCCCTGTTATATATATACTGTATATATATATATAATATATATATATATATATATATATATATATATATATATATATATATATATATATATATATATATATATATATATATATTATATATTACTCTTCGCATTCAAGAGAAAATTTCAAGTTATCGCTTTCCATTGTAATAATGTGATGAAAAACGAGCCAGAGATTGATGAGCAACTGCTATATACATACTGGAAGAACAAGCAAATGACAAACGGATTGAGAACTATGTCCGTCAGTTTTATGGTGAATTTATTGTTTCCTTTGACAGCCACGATGTATTAAAGACAATATTGTTTTGACCTTTTTACTTATTCCGCCATCTGATGGGTAAATCATGTTGAAATATTTGCGGTGCATGTCATATCCAGGTACAAATACACACTTTATTGACAGTTAAAAAATGTTCATAAACTCCATACTTTTTTTCAGTTATGTATATTTTTATTTCGTTCCTCGATTATGATTTGAAATTGGAGTAACTCGCCGAAAATACAATCTTGGATAATCTACTGGGGAAGCGAACTCTGGATTGACTGCCTGTAATCTGGAAACATATGGGGATTAAAGCTATTCTCTCTCTCTCTCTCTCTCTCTCTCTCTCTCTCTCTCTCTCTCTCTCTCTCTCTCTCTCACACACACACAAACACTGTTAAGTCTGGCCGTTGCAGAGTTCATGCATACCAGTGCAATCTATGACATGAATACCTGCCTAGATAAAGGTTCGTTGATGATTTAACCCTTGTCTTTCAGTGTTTTCCTGCTTCACACGGAATCATTCTTTTGAAGTGATTGTTTTTTTCCCCGGATATGAAAGTTAATCCACGTCTATACTCATGGCTTTGTTATCAACAGAAAAATCCGGCAGTGGTTTGTGTTCTCCGGGATGTCAAATCGGTCCATTTCATTAAGGGGATTTTTAGCTTTTCCAGCTTTGCCTAAAAGCCGGTGATTTTTAGGGATCCGTTTTATGAGAGGGTGAGCTATATTGAGAAATGCCTCGCTTGGGAGCTGTCTGTTATGAGGGATGCTTCCCATTAGAAAGCGTCGTTGTGAAAACATTTATGAAGGAGTCTGGTTGAAATGAGTTTTAGGTAAATGCAAGCTGTTCTGGAGTATGATGTGTAAGATTAGCATAATTTTATTGCGTGAAAACGGAATATTTTGTAATCTTCATTGTGTAAAACCCTGCTGATTAGAAAACGGGTGTAATTTTAATGGCATTTTTTGCACTAGTAAGAATTTATGATAGTGAAAGTTCTCGGAACTATGAGCGCAGTCTTTCTGTTCACTTTCAGTTTATTTCAGGTTTTGACTTACTCGCTTTTTCTACCGTGTGCATATTGATATAAATGTAAACAAAATTAGCACACACATTTTATATATATAATTTATGTATATATATATATGTATATATATATGTATATATATATATGTGTGTGTATATGTGTATATATATATATATATATATATATATATATATATATATATATATATATATATATATATATATATATATATATATATATATATATATAATTATAAATTGTATAATTGTAGACTGACAATTTAACAAAAAAAAAAATCGTAAATGTCACAGTTTTATAAATGGCTTTGTTAATTTCTTTCGTCGTCTGTTGGTTCCCAGGAATATGCAAAATAGTTGTGTGAGGATTTTCACAAAAATTTGACCCTAAGTTTGGGCTCATGAGTGAAAACAAGTACCACTAGAAGCATAACTCTCTGGGAATCCTTGTAGGTTGGTTCTCTCTCTCTCTCTCTCTCTCTCTCTCTCTCTCTCTCTCTCTCTCTCTCTCTCTCTCTCGGAAGATTCGGTCCAGAGTCGTGTAGGACATCGAAAACGGCCCAAACGGCCCAAGCATACAGTACATTGCACGTATTCGTGGAGATGTGTGCTGTGTCCGAATGCTCTTGTTTATATATTTATTTTCGTAATTACTGTAATCCTCATATACAGTTTACGAAAAATAGGCTCAAATGCCAGTTGCTAAAATCTGTGTGTTATTCAGCACTTTGAGAGAGATGCAAAAAAATTGATACCGTTAAAAGCACCTTTCTGAAGTTCATAATATTTCATAATTTCAGCAAGTAAGTTTATGTAACTTTATAAAGTATAAGGCAGTTTTCTTTAGTCTTGCAAGTAATACCATGTCTAGAATAGTTTAATTATCAAGATGCGATATTTATAAAACGCATATTTCTGAAACCTTTCCTAAAATTTTTTGACTTCGACTTTTGAACACATTAAATTTCTGGGCATTAGAGTATGATATTAGCTCTGAGAAATTTAAAAGTTATCTAAAAATGAACTTTTTGTAATTGTTTATTTCTGTATTTTTAGAAAACACTCAGAGATGTCTTATTCCCCCTCATAAAAAAATTCACCATAAACAAAAAATTCTTCATTAAATTAGGTCAGCCTTTCACGAAGCAAAATTCATCATTAAATTTGGTCAACCATTTACGAAGCATATCCCATCCTTCCACAGATTTCCATTGAAATTCTGTTATTTCATGTGAACAGTCAGAAAATACACAAACTGACAAGGGTGATTGCATAGCCTCTTGCCAACATCAAATTGGGGGTAGTAGGTATCAAAAGAGATTGAAAATTCATAAGATTGAAACATTAATATCTCCGCATGTCCTCACAGGTAACTTTACGCAAGAGATGCATTTCATGTCATTGAAACCTTTACTCTATTTACCGTCGTGTTGCATGCCTTCTGGGTTGATTGGATTTCACTGTTGAAGTCACCACTTAGATCAAGCTTATCTTATGGCTTTCTGATTCAGTGTTACGCAAGGAGGCTTAACTACCTCTGCATCGAAATTGCGGTAAGCATCTTGTTTTACTATGTGATTTTGCCTCATTGTGATTGTGCAGTTTTGTGGTCAGGTCCACTTCGATTGAATTTGTTCTTCCTTCACAGTGGAGTGTCTTTTTTGTGAAGCTACGACTTTACTTTTATCCTCATTATGCCTTTGACCACAGGATTTTGTAGCAATATATATATATATATATATATATATATATATATATATATATATATATATATATATATATATATATATATATATATATATATATATGAGAGAGAGAGAGAGAGAGAGAGAGAGAGAGAGAGAGAGAGAGAGAGAGATATTTAATTTTTAGTAAATCATATCGGCTTATTGCTTAACTATTTCAGTTACTTGTCATTGCATGTTATTAGATTCCCGGAAAAAATAAATAAATAAATAATATATATTATATATATATATATATATATATATATATATATATATATATATATATATATATATATATATATATATTATAGAGAGAGCTAGATAGAGATAGATACACATATAATTCTTTTGTAAATCATATCAGCTTATTAGCAAACAATTTGAATTACTGGTTATTTTCTGGTATTAAATTCTTTGAATATTTTAGTATCCTTTTGTATATTTCAAAAAGTTTGTATATGTGTGTATATGCATCTTATCCTACCAAATCGTTACACTTAGGTAGTTGATCCCCATATTCAACTTTTCAGGAGGAATGTAATACAATGCATTACAGTTTGGAATCTGATACAATGCATTAAAGTTTTGAGACGGAATTTCGTTAGCTTTCAGGGGTGGTTTCCTCTCCACACTTGGTTCACAACATTTTTTGAAGGTGAATTGTTATGTTGAAAAATAATAATACAAAAAATATAGCAGTCTTCACTTTCAGTGAATCCTGTGTTCATGTGCATTATGAATGAATTTTCTGTATCTCATTAACACAGTTAGATTATTAAATATGCCACTCATATTGCGCTCGACTCTGTAGCTCAGTGCACCAGACTGCAGTGAACACAATAGAAAACCATTTTATTACTTTCATGAACGATAACCTTTCACGAGGAAGCTAAGCTTCGTATTGAGGTAGATATACCCATGTTAAGAATAAAAATTCGTTATTTATAGTTCCTCGTTGTGCGTGGAACGCTGGACATTTTTGCTAATTTGTAAAATATTTATTATATATATATATATATATATATATACATACATACATACATATATATATATATATATATATATATATATATATATATATATATATATATATATATATATATACAAACTTTTCCAAATCGTGAATAAATTGAGAAGAGGACATTGTGATTATTAAAAATTGCATGAGTAGATTGTAATATATATATATATATATATATATATATATATATATATATATATATATATATATATATATATATATATATATATATATATATATATATATATATATATATATATATATATATATATATATATATATATATATATATATGTCAGCCTGAAAAGCAACAAACGATTAAACACTTGGCTATTATGGTGAAGGTGGGTCTATTGCAGTTCCAGTAAATGTACCGTGAATTCGACATGACGGGCATGAACATATACCTTTCTTCGTAGCCAGTAGTTAACGTTACCTCGTTCTGATAGCACGGATGCGAGTTCGAATCTTGCTCGGGCGTCAGAATCTCTTCATTTCGTTCTTCATTTGAATCTAGGCTTTGTTATGACAAGCGTTTCCAGATTACAAAGAAATCGAGAAGTTACGAGGGTATTGTGGTCATTAAAAATTATACATGCATTCAGACAGGCAGACATACGTACATACATTCATTTAGGATCAGATAAAAGAATGGCAGATAGATAATAAAACCTAAAACAAAAGAATGGAGCACATCATTGAAATGTTCGTCGACTGACCTTCTCGTCTTCGTTGGGATGAGAGGATCCCAACACCATTTATCCCTCCTCACTTTATCCGTACTCTCTTTTTCTTCATCTTTTGATCTTCCTGCCGAGCATCGGAAATCTTTCTTGCATCTCGCCTGCTGGATTACTTCAGCCCAACTCCCCTCCCCATCTCACCCCCTAAACTTAAGTATCCTTTGTTGGCGGCGATTCTTTTTATCTCAAACATTCTTCCATCTTATTGGAACGGCTTGGATTTTTTTCCTTTTTTACTTAAACAAGAAAATTATCTCTTGCACAAGAGAATTCTCTCTCTCTCTCTCTCTCTCTCTCTCTCTCTCTCTCTCTCTCTCTCTCTCTCTCTCTCTGGAAAACACTGTCGCTTAAACGAGAAATTTTTTCCTTTTATACTTAAACAAGAAAATTCTCTCTTGCACAAGAGAATTCTCTCTCTCTCTCTCTCTCTCTCTCTCTCTCTCTCTCTCTCTCTCTCTGGGAAACACTGTCGCTTAAACGAGAAATTTTTCCTTTTATACTTAAACAAGAAAATTATCTCTTGCACAAGAGAATTCTCTCTCTCTCTCTCTCTCTCTCTCTCTCTCTCTCTCTCTCTCTCTCTCTCTCTCTCTCTCTCTCTGGAAAACACTGTCGCTTAAACGAGAAATTTTTCCCTTTATACTTAAACAAGAAAATTATCTCTTGCACACGAGAATTCTCTCTCTCTCTCTCTCTCTCTCTCTCTCTCTCTCTCTCTCTCTCTCTCTCTCTCTCTCTCTCTCTCTGGAAAACACTGTCGCTTAAACGAGAAATTTTTTCCTTTTATACTTAAATAAGAAAATTCTTCCTTGCACAAGAGAATTCTCTCTCTCTCTCTCTCTCTCTCTCTCTCTCTCTCTCTCTCTCTCTCTCTCTCTCTCTCTCTCTCTGGAAAACACTGTCGCTTAAACGAGAAATTTTTTCCCTTTATACTTAAAACAAGAAAATTCTCTCTCTCTCTCTCTCTCTCTCTCTCTCTCTCTCTCTCTCTCTCTCTCTCTCTCTCTCTCTCTCTCTCTCTCTCAGAGGAGGAGGAGAACATTTTGCATTCCGTTCAGCGCCTCCACCTCCTCCCTTCCAGTCATCGCCAACTTCGGCGATCAGCGGCAGAGCTTTCAGGCATGCAGTATTTCGTTGCCTTTGGCCAAAGATCATTGGATTGCCCCTCGATAGATGTGGGCGTTCTTTTGCCATGGTGCTTTTCTTAACTAGTTCTGAATGTCCAGCGGAAATGGGAAATTAGAATTCTGAAATATTTACTGGCCTGCCAATGAGAGTTTATATAGAGATTGAAACCCGATTCAGTTATGAATATTAAGGTTTTTCTTGGCATCTCGTGATGCTTATGTAGATGTTGGTATGAATGTGTTGTAGAAATATAAAGAAAATGTATGTGCACATTCTTTTTGGCTTGGATGGAGGACTCGTTGAAAATATACCTGTAAAAAATCTTTTATCTCTATGTTATTCTTTAAAGTTAGACCAGGTCATTCGACTTAAACGCTCCAAGTAGCGTTGACAAAATGTTGGTAATTAATACGTTCTCTTGTTGAAGTCTTGCTGTTGCCGTAGACGTTAGATACCCAGTGGAATTGTTTTACGCCAAAGGTAATAGCTAACATTGTTGTTTTTATTGGTTGCTAAGTCAAACATAGTTCGAAAATTTCTTGTCAAACTATTATGGTTTTCGTATTCCTTCGGAGGGTCCTCTTGATAATAAGATTATTCAACGGTTATTATCTCATGAAATTACTTTTCATCATTCCACATCAGAATGTTTGGAAGATGCTTAAAAGCTCAGGGACGTAACGAGAAAAGATTTTTGTGTTCATTAATAATAAAAACAACTTTTATTGTCGTTGCAGGTGTCGTAATGCAGAAAGCGACATTTTAGCCCTAGATATTCACGATTGCAACCTAAACTACTAATAAACTGAAAACTTATTTTCACAAGGAACAGATCCTGAAAAGTTGGTGAATCGAAGTTTGTTTCGTCTTCCCTGAAAATAAAAGAAACAGTCTGCATGAAAAGGCCTTTTGCCTTCTTATCAGCTTGAACGTTGCCTCACGGAGTCCGGAGGAACTTTTTTTTATTTTTCTCATGAAGTAAACATTGCTTGTGTGTGTGTGTGTGTGTGTGTGTGTGTGTGTGTGTGTGTGTGTGTGTGTGTGTGTGTGTGTGTGTGTGTGCCCTTTTGGAATGCCGGCTTCTGAAAAGCTTTATTTTCAGATAAATAAACCTTATGAAAAGCTTTATTTATTTGTTCTCAGCGACCGTTTTAGCTGGCATCTTTAATTAGCTGCATTTATAAATTTGTTTTTTTTTTTACATTAATTCTAGATAGGGATGTTCGATCATTTTTTTTCGTGGAATCGCCAAAAGTAATTCGCTAAGTATTTTTTCTCTTAGAATCTGTAAAAAATACTATCATAGCTATATCTCTTAAGTACGGAACAATAAGGAAGAAATTTATGAGGCTGCTCTCTGTTCAAAACAGCTCTTTTTGATATAGCGCTTCGGCATTGCTAATTGCATAAAGTCTCTTTCCATGGGAAAATAAGCCTGGCAATAAGAATGTACAAGCCTCATATTTCAAAAATTACTCTGCAATTTTTTAGTATTGGGTAAAATACGGATTAATTGCACTTTAATACTTCATTGAAATATACTTTTTCTTCAAAATTTAATTTTCAGAATTGTTTATGGTCCACTCTTTCTCGCTATCTTTATATATATATATATATATATTATATATATATATATATATATATATATATATATATATATATATATATATATATATGTGTGTGTGTGTGTGTGTGTGTGTGTGTGTGTGTGTGTGTGTGTGTGTGGGGGAGAGAGAGAGAGGTTAGGTAACGTTAGTTTGTATTTATGTATGTTTAATGTGTGTTTTATTGTGCAGTGTATTTTACTAATCTGGAATACTCAGACAAAAAATCTAACCACTCTTAAGAGGTTAAGGTTGAAAATCTAAAACTTTACGGGAAAATAGTTCAGCACACTTTGCTAACATCTGCCTTTGATGAAGGCATCCCTAGTTCTGCTACACCTGTTAATGGTAACAGTAATTATTGTTGTTTTTTCTTTTCCGCTGAAGTTAACTTTAGCTTGGATACCAACTGTAGTGCGGCAGAGGTTTTTGTTCAAATATGGAATAAAATCTGAGACACTGAACACTTTTATGAATGAGATATCTTTCAGAACATATATTAGGACAATCAGTAGTGCCTGGAATTCATTTACATTTAGACAGGTATATTGAATCGTTTAGTATTGGTTTCGGGTCTCATTCGACATCTCTTTGGGAAGGAGAAATGGGATATCGAAATTTTGTACGGCCCTGTGGAATTCAATGTAGTGAAAGTTCCCGAATAATTCACCAGTCACACAAGAACAAAAATGCTAACAAATTTATACGTTGGCGCACCTCATTATGTGAATTGTTCCAAAGGACCAAAGGAATATGGACTCGTACCATCTGAATAACCTTGGTGCCTTAAAGGGAGGAAGGGGCGGTTGGGTGGGGTGGGGTGGGGGAGTCTCAATTCATTTAGGAGCGACCTGCTAATTGGCTGACGTTTATGCTAATGCTACCAGCCACCAAATTGCTATTCGATACTCAGCCCTGAGTCCAATATTGAGAACTAGAAACCCGTCACGGACATTTTATTTCAGTTTCTTTGATCTCTCTCTCTCTCTCTCTCTCTCTCTCTCTCTCTCTCTCTCTCTCTCTCTCTCTCTCTCCTCTCCCCGATATTTTGTCTGATTTTAGCATGGTGGCTTATTTAAAGATAAAGCTCGATGAATTCTCTCTCTCTCTCTCTCCAATATTTTGTCTGATTTTAGCATGGTGACTTATATATACGTAGATGAATCTTGATGAATATTTTGTCTCTCTCTCTCTCTCTCTCTCTCTCTCTCTCTCTCTCTCTCTCTCTCTCTCTCTCTCTCTCTCTCTCTGTCCTTTTCCCGGAAGTTAGTTGTTATAACATTTAAGCCTAACGAATAATTTCTGAATTCTTTTTTCAAGCTTTTTACCATTGGTCTTTTTACTTTTTTATATACCTTTTTTTCTCCAGGTAGTCGCATTGGCCCATTTTAATCCAGGATTGAAAGGCATATTTCATATCTCTTCCAATCTGGGGAATTAACGGCATCCCCCCCCCTTACCGCCCCCCTTTTTTTCCCTGCCAATCTGGAGTATTAACTAGGGTTTTTCTCTCTCTCTCTCTCTCTCTCTCTCTCTCTCTCTCTCTCTCTCTCTCTCTCTCTCTCTCAGAGAACAGTGGCGAAAGTACGAAAATGTTTTCTTGAAAGGGGTCAAAAACTTTGCTTCTCTCATGATTTTATATTGTCTGTCCCGTTATCTCCTATTGCGTGGCTGTTACGCTCGTGGGCTCGTTTCCAATCTCCCCCCCTCACTCCTTCCTCCTCCTCCTCCTCCTTCTGCCAACCACTGGTGGCATTGGTGTCCCTCGCATTATATCCTAAGAGACTGTTATTCTTGTATGTAAATGTTTTTCTTCTCCAGTTTTGGATCAGGTTGCAGTGTCAGGATGCATTTAGAAGGCGGTTGAATCGCCTAAACAGGCGGCTGTTATACTTGATTGGATGCTTTTGCAATAGTAATGTGCTGCCCTAAGGACTGCGTGGTTCGACCTCTCGTGGGAAGTTTTCTGTTGAATGCTAAGTGTTTGCTTTCATGTTAGTAGTTTGATTTTTCATTTCTTATTCTTCGGTCATCCCATATATTGTTTCTTTTATACTATGCAGAAAACAGGTTACACCTTCCATTTGCTGGCGAAGGGAGAATGTGAATTCAGTCTTGTAAGTGGATAATTGTCCCTCCGAAGGGATGAACCCCCTCTAGACCAAGGTCTGTAGATATATGCTATAGATTTTGTTTTCATTATTTGATACAATCCCCCATAGGGGGTTAGTGCCGTCAGTGCACCTCATGCGGTGCGGTGTAGGAATTACTTAAGGTTCTTTGCGGCGTCCCCTCGGCCCCTAGCTGTAACCCCTTTCATTCCTTTTACTGTACCTTCGTTCGTGTACTCTTTCTTCCTACTTTCCATCCTTTCCTAACAATTGTTTCACAGTGCAACTGCGAGGTTTTCCTCTTGTTACACCTTTCAGGCCTTTTAATTGTCAGTTTTCATTTCAGCGCTGAATGGCATTTCGCCTAAATTCTGTATTTTCTATTCTGTCCTTTGAGACAATCTGTTCGCAGTTCGATTTTGTGCTATAACTCGAGTATCTGGACAAATTTGGCATGTTAATTTTGTTGAAAGATCTGATATACTCGCACAAATACCATCGGGATTAGGTCAGGGAAAAAATCGTTGTGGAGAATTGCCACCAGATCTGAACCCTTAGTACATTTGTATCAGGACGATGTCTTGAGATGTCTCCCATTATGTCCCTCCTTTAGGATCCACGTTTGTTTTAATCCTGAAAATACAGCTGATATTTCCAGTGTTGTTCTTAGGTTTATGTAGTTCAATTCCTAAGCAGACCGTTTTAGGCTGTTAAGTAACCGGACTCGTTACCCATGTGTTGGTTCTTTTGGTTGTCTAATTTTTTCATGAAGAAGTGATGGATTGGTGTTTGTCTTTGGACACATGGAGTATTGTATAAGTATAGGTGTGACTTCGATTTTTTTGTTTTATAACGTGCTTTGAATTCAGTTCAACATTTAAACAATATTTATACATACACTTTCATTCTGGTATTCCTGCAAGATAAAAAATATTAATGCTTAAGTTACTTGTATCGTAGTTTCTTAAATAGATAACTTTACTTAATGTGTGTAATTTCATGAATAAAAACACTGGTATATACTTGTGTGTAAATTTTGTAGCATCATATAGTTGCTCCTTTAGTCAGTACATTAATAAAAAATGTGAATTTGGAAATGCACAACGCTTATTTTGAAAATATCATTGCTTTAATCGTGTTTTTAGTCTCTTTTCTTCTGTTCTTGGAAAAGTGATAAACATATTCCTTAAATACTATACAAGATGATGAACATTTTGTGATTTGCTAGAATGATCTGCAAAAGCAGAAACGTCACTTACAGAGGGATTGTATATAGTGGTATGGGTCTTATAGTGCGTCAAGAGCTTTTTTTCGAAGAAAAGATTGTTATTAAAAGAAGACCAGCGGACCCTACAGATAATGAAAATGGTGTAATGTAAAAAAAAAAGTCCAGAATTATGATTATATGACTTATAATTGTTATGTCATAAATGAGAGAGGGATAAAGTTAATCTCAGAAGTTAATATTTAAATTTTATTAATTCGTACCAAACACCACTGAAAAAGAAAACCAGAAAATACCGCAGAGGATTGATTATAACTGGTTAGTGTCCAAGGGAAGGGTATCCACAATCCGCGAGCTATGTACGGGCTGCCCAAGAGCAAGAGCCCGTGCCAACCCAAGGCTGGTTTAAATCAGACGGCAAGCTGCCTTCGAGGAACAGAAATGCCAACAGTGGAAGGCGATGGTGCCCCCAGTTTTGACTTGGCTTTGGTGGTTCGACTATAGTTGTTGTTTTATTATTATTGTTAATTATTATTATTATAATTATTCAGTGTGTTAACCTTGAAATTTCGCGTGAACACGTAGATTTAAATGTCCCTGAACAATTCGTCCTGGAATATCAAAAGTTTTAAGATATTCTGTGGTGTTTCTCATTTCTTTTCTGCCTCGTCTTCAAAGAGTTTTTAGGAACAGGAGGCTTGGGAAGAGAGGGAGCCACGTTGTTCTTGATAAAGTTTCAAGGATAAGTCAGGAGTCTCTTCTGGGATTTCATACGAAGCATGAAACGGACGCTGCCTGGAATTCAGAGAATTGCCATCTCGAATTAAAATCAGATGTCGCATCATTTGTAATTACGGCAACAGATGTCTCCCTCTCCCACTTCTCTCTCTCCCTGCATATAACAATTAGGTCTAATTTGGGTATTTAATTAAAAGCCGTTATAAATGTGCAGGTGGAATGCAGATCAGGCCCAGCCGTTTACAGTGCCATTCATTTTTTTTTTTTTTTTACCTCTGAAGGTTTAATAGGTGATGAAAATATCCTTGCATTTTGTTTCCTCTCGTTATAGTTGAATTTAAATGATACTTGTAGTAGCATCGGAATACCACCATTTCCATTTTTCTTGCTTTTGAATTCGCCCCCCTCTCTCTTTCTCTCTCTCTCTCTTCTCTCTCTCTCTCTCTCTCTCTCTCTCTCTCTCTCTCTCTTACAATTTTTCGATGTGTCAGACCTTGTATTCACTGAGCTTTGATGGACGATACTAGAATGATAAGACGATAAGTAATAAAAAGGTGTACGAAAGTGTGCGTCCCTCTGTTTCTTGTGAAACGGTAAAGTATAAGTAAAAAAAAAAAAGGAAGTGGAAACCGAATGAACAGCAGTCTGAAGCAAGACATTCAAGAGAATTAATTTTTTACTCTCTCTCTCTCTCTCTCTCTCTCTCTCTCTCTCTCTCTCTCTCTCTATATATATATATATATATATATATATATATATATATATATATATATATATATATACTCTGTATATATATATATATATATATATATATATATATATATATATATATATATATATATATATATATATATATACATACATACATATGCATGTATGTATGTATGTAAAAGAAATTCATCCCCATAATGTTCTTGCTTCTAATTACTCTTCACTTCGGTTGAAATTTCGAATTGCAAAAGTAAGAATGGAAAGTAGGAAAGCGAAAATGAAAGCGAGCCCCTCCACGCTTTTATGAAGGAATGCTGCATCCCCTTTATATTCACCTTTTTAAACGAGAGCGGTACAATGAGGTAATTAGCGTATAATGTAATTTGTCGTGTATTTAACGTTTTTACTGACCTCCTCACCCTCCCCACCCCACCTCTCCGAAACCTTGCTCGTAACCGTGCATCGCAGTGTCGCTGGGGTTTAAAACTTTATAAAGCCAGCATTGCTTTTTCGGTATGTCTGAGGTAAAATACCCCCTTTTTTTTATTTAATGCCAGATCCATGAAATCTGGTATGTTTTGTGTTCATTTCTTTGTAAGTTGTATTGAATGGAAAATTGGTTTGTCATTTCATGCTAAGTTGGTTAGGCCTTTATTTTTTCATATAATACGATCCTGTTATACACTTCATTGGATTCTTTCAATCTCTAGGGATATTTGACTTGTATCACTAGCTAACTGCGTGATGATGTAATCTCTCTCTCTCTCTCTCTCTCTCTCTTAAATCAGCCATCGTTTGTAATCTGTTTTCCTCACTGGTATTATTAAAGTTTTTTATGACGTTGAAGTATTGTATGGCTTATATTGGCTGAGAGGAGAGCTAAATAAAGAACCAAACTTCACCAGGTCACGAGCTGTCTTTCAAGGTGCTCGGTGAGATGAGGGCTGGATGACAAACTGGATTAGGAAATTTGAAATGGAATTCCTTTGTCCATGTGTGCAATTTGACAGTTAGGAGGTTATAATCGTGCGAGACCATGCCCTTATTTTCAAACGATAAGATATCTCTCTCTCTCTCTCTCTCTCTCTCTCTCTCTCTAGTATATATGAATGTATGTATATATATACATATACATACATACATACATATATATATATATATATATATATATATATATATATATATATATATATATATATATATATATATATAAATATATATATATATCTCCAATGCACCACGAAGGAGCGCTTGCTTGAGAATATCACAAAATCCACATAAGAAGGTGAGTGAAAACCGGGACTTTGAACAAGTACTTTCGTAGTTTATTCTACATTTTCAAGTTCACACTGAATACAAAAGAAGTTGACAGAACTTTATATACAAAAACAGAAGAGGGCGGGGTTACAGTTTGATAATCTGGGCAGCATGTTCTTTAAACAAAAAGACAGGGACAAAGGATCAAGGGATAATCCAGGTTGGAGATTAACATTCTTGGTGGACTTGGCTCCAATAAACACAGTCTCTAGCAGATTCCTTTCCTGATGGTCGTTGACCTTGTAGATTATCAATAACATTCCTAGTGGACGTGGCTCCAATAAACACAGTCTCTAGCAGATTCCTTTTCCAGTGGTCGTTGACCTTGTAGATTATTGATGACTTATCCCAGTTCATCGCATGGCCTGTCTTAAGCCAATGATCTGCAATGCCATCATTTGATAAGCCTCTTGAAATGGCATATTTGTGTTGGGAGCTTCTTGCTTTTAGTCCTTTTGATGTTTTACCTTATTACATTCTTTGCAAGGAATACTGTACACAATATTGTTTGAATTGAGTGGGCTATTCTTAATTAGTTTATTTCTCAAAATATTATCATATTTAAATACTAAGTTAACTTCAATAGTTTTAAAAGTGGGCACTGCAGGAATGAAGTTAGGATGAAATGGTAAACAGAGAATGTTCTTCAGTTCTTTGTTGAATCTCCTATTTTATCAATAATTTTAAACCCCTCTTCCAAAAACTCAGGACTACAAATTCTAAGAGCTACATACGTACCCTAAACGAATTCCCAGGTCAACCCTGTAAACCAAGTTACAGGGATTATAACTGTAATCCATCTCCTATCAAAAATCTTAAAGAAAACAAATCCTGTTGGTGTGCCTCAAACCGGTTCAATCTACACACTATCTGGCCCCCCTATAAATATTGCCTCTGTAGCACCTTCTGTTGGTTTCCACCGATGTGTATTGGCCAAAACGTGGTGGCTTAATAATATTTCATTGTTTTTTTATGGGTCTTTTTTTTTAAGAAAAACACTAAATTGTTAAATTACAGAAAAAAACCATTTTGGGTAATTTGATGTACTTTTGCACAATTTGTTTACATCTTTTTGTTCAGATATTCATACTAAAGCAGCCTGTTTTTTCAAGAAATGTGAAATAAATCTAGAAAATTGATTGTTCCATTTCATAAATTCAAAGTTATTCATGAAGAAGTTGTTATATTAGTTTTTAATTCATACTATTTTGAGGATTTGGTGTTCCACTTTCATATCTTCATAGTCCAAGGGTAGTACAAACAACACAATACTGTATAGTGAGATATTGTCTTTGGTGATATGAAAGTACTTCGAGAACGAACTGATACACACGGTGAGACTATTGTTCCCGTTGATTGGTTACATTGTACAGTGACTGAGAAATAGTGGCCTGTCACTGCCCAAGTTTCAAATAATTGTGGGCTTGATATCAGGGATATCGATTTGGGTGTCTGTAGGGAAAAGTAATCTGTGGGAAAGACATGGTGGTTCCATACAAGATTGATTTCAAGGACGGTGTAAATGATCGTGCATTAAGATGAATAATATACTGGTTTAGTGATTTTTCGGCTTAATTGAAAGTCAAATTGAAGTCATATTTGTTCAATTCGTTCTATGAAAATAACATCAAGTTCGCAAATTTTCCACCATTATATGAATAAAAACCAAAGTATTTTCGCCCTGTGGAGAGGGGCATCGCAGCAGGTAGCAATAACCGTTAAAGAGAACGAATTCGGGGAAATGACAAATCTCCCAGGGAGGATTTTAGAGTCACGGATCATTGGTCGCCATAATCCCTTGGGCCTCTGAAAATGGAAATTATCTCGGGATTTTCCTTATTTGCTACGTATTGGAGCGAAATGAATTTAAGGGTTGGCGCGTGGCCACGCTTGGTGTCGCTGTGTTGTTGGTTGTGGTTTTTCTGATGATGATCAGTATAAAATCTGTTAGAGAATGGTTATGGTAGTAATAGAATACTGGTGCACTATGATTAATTTTATTGGCAATTGTGATTTTACGCGTACACACACACACACACACACACACTATATATATATATATATATATATATATATATATATATATATATATATATATGTATATATATATATATATATGTGTGTGTGTGTGTGTGTGTGTGTGTGTGTGTGTGTGTGTGTATGTATGTATATTAGCATTTCTGATTTCACAGTGTACCGTAACAAGAGGATGGTGAAGTTCCTCTCAAGCTCACAAGCTAGTGTCAGAGAACGTTCATTCAATTTAGTATTGAAAATGAAATAATATTCATTGATGTTAATATTGAAAGTGGAGTACGTTCCATTGATGTTAGCCATGTAAATGGAATAACTTTCAAATGTATTAATCGTTCGTCACTTTTATGTTATTTAATTAACTTCCTTCTTTGAGCGGATTCGTTCGGTGCTAATTTCCTTATCAAAGGCCTCGTCTCGTAATTATGTGCATCAGGGCTTTAGGTTTTTGGTAGTTTCGGACTCGAATTAATATTGCGGCAAAGATCACAAGATTTTTATATGTATATTACACATTTTATGGGGTGTGTGCTGCAGTGTTTATACGGTATTTTATATGTACGTGGTGAACATACACTTAATATTTATATCTTTGTATCCTTATTAAGAGTGCAATCGCTGCCTGGTTTCATTTAGTCTGCCCTTTACTGAAGAAGCATTTCCAGCAAAAATTCCTAGGATTTATTTTTGCACAGACTTTGTTAGAAATTCTTTAAAGACTATAAGCCAAAATAAAAAGAAAATGGGGCTTGGGGCAGTGGGAAAAAACTGGGATGAATGAATGAATGAATAAAGAGGGACTGCGGGAGGCAGGTATCCGTAGGAGCTCATTACTATTCTCTTTCATGGGATGCTGCATCCGTGGAAACTTTCATCTGTATCTTCATGAGAGAAAGAGTAGGAGAGAAAGATGAAGCAAACAAACAGCTCTTTCTCTTTATCCTTTTTTTTTCTTTTATCTCTTTCTCTCATGAGGCTCTCACCTGGAACGAGTCCCGACCAGATATGAAAAGCTTCCATCATTTCTCCTTTTGTGTTATTTATTTTTTCTGGCATTGCTTCATCATCTTTGTTTTTGCAGCATTGCATATTTCAAGAATTGAAGGGAATATATTTTCCTTGGTTAATGGAAAAGTAGTGTGAGACTTTAAAGGTAGCCGGTTGTTATGGATTGCTACTGGTGTAATGTTATGTAAAAGAAAGTATTAAAGTAGTAAAATGGAAGAAATGTTAGTGAATAGGTGACCTATTCATAAATTATTTGTGTCTTTGGTAACTTTTTTTTGTGTGTATTTAGGGATCCTTGGTTAAATCTCAAGTGTTTACTTTGGAGGTATATTTGGTTGTATAGTCAATCATTTGGCTTCTGATATTTTTGATTAATATATTTAGCTTTCTGTCAGTAAGCTTACAGTGCGTATTTGTAAACAGTCTTGTTCTTTGCTAAGTAATTCTTTTTATTCTGTTATGGATGTGGTATTGATTACTGTGTCATGATAAAATAAAGAATATTGCCAGTATTTTATTCCAGTGCACCGTAACATAATTTGGTGACCTTACCAGGATTATTCAATAACAGGCTATGAACAGTAATCAGAATGTTTATTTTGTATGCTCAGTATTTTTCCTGGTAGTTTGATACTAGACTTGTTTGTGTGGTGTATTAAGTGGTCTTGTGGTGTAACTAGCCTAGTCTTTCTAGGTTGTTACTAGCCAACCTATCTGGGTCATTGCTCGTAATCTCGTCAGAGATTTATTACTTGTTGTATTATGATATAGTGATACATAACGGCTAATTTTGATATAGAGGCATTTGAATTAAACCCCTCAGTGACTGTTGAAATGTGGTTTCAAGCAAAGTGGGCTAAGTTAGCCGACAGCTATGAGAAATTCCATCGAAGCTTTATTAGAAAAACAGCTATGCTTGTGAATGGTGTTGCTCAAATTTTAGTAGATAGTGAAATTCTGGATGAATATGTACTTGTTCTTTGTGTACTTCAAGACGATGCATCTAGTGATGTGAGTGTGATAATTAAGAGACTAGAATTACGAAGGTTAAAAAGAGAGGCTGAGAAAAGGAAAGGGAACAGCATGAATTCCTGTTATCACAGAAAAGAGCTGAGCTTGGTATTGTGCAAAATGTATCAAATAAAGAGACGTTTGTGATTTATAAATATGTAAGAATGGTTCAAGAGTGTGATGAATTAGACCCAGATTATTTTTTGGGGAGCTTGCAAGTAGTTTTTGTTGTCCCAAGGATAAATAGACTGTTTTAATTCAGCATAATTTAAATGGGAAACGCAGGAGTACATATAATGCTATTTCCTCACCTCTGGATGGAAATTACGAGTATGTAAAAAAAGGCTATCCTTGATTCGCATAAGGTAACTCCTGAGCACTGTTGAGTGAAATTTAGGTTTACTTTCAAGGAACAGGGCATAACTTATACAGAGTTTTCTCTAATTATTGGTAGGTTATTGAATAAGTGGTTAAAATCCATTAAAGTAGAATATTTTGATGCCTTGAAGGAGTTAATTACACTTGAGCAGTTTTTGAATAGCGTTCTTTCATATGCAAGGACCTATTTACTTGAGAGAGAAGTAACCTGTATAAAGAAACCTACCTCATTAGCAGAGGTTTGTTTTTTGGTGAGCCCTAAGTCAAAATAATCCAACATCAGGTCTGGCCATGTAAACTCCTGTAAGTTCCAGAAGCACAGGTAAAAATTATAGTGAACGGACTGATGAACAGGCTAAGGTAACAAAGACTATTGTTGGTGATAAGGCTGATTTAAAAAGAGTTCAGGATTAAATGCTTGAATTTGTTTTTTTTTTTTTTTTTTGTACAAAATCAGGTTGTGTTGTGTCAAATTGTGTTCATTATCCTAAACTGAATTTGTTGCAGAATGAGACTGGCAATCAGGGTGATGTTAGTTTATCAATTAACAGTTGTGAAACTATGATAGGTAAAAGATTTTGGGCAACCAGAAGTCAGTTCAAAATCACTGGAACCATTTCAAAATGAAGTTTATATTTCTTGTAATCAGCACAGTCAGCCAGTACCTGTCAGGATTTTGAGAGACATTGCTTCTAGCAAGAGTGCAGTGGGTAGGAGTATAGTTATTGAAAACTTTTAACCGGTGAGCATGTTAGCCTTAAAGGTTTGAGCAAATGCCTGTGGTTTCTCCATTAGGAAAGATCTATCTGTAGTTTGGATTTGGCAATAAATATGTGAAGGTTGCTGTATTGCTGGTGAAGTAATGTTTCCCAATCCGGTGGTTACTTTTACTCCTTTGGATGTTAGTCCTACCTTGGGAGTAGAGGGAGCAACATGTGAGTTGTGTCCTTCTTGTGTGGCCACTAGGAGTCAAATTGATAAGGCAGAAAATTATAGGATTGGTGCCAGTGGGTTTGATAAGGAAGACTTGTCTTTTGGGTTCAATAATTCGATGTCTGGTAGATGTGATGGTTTGGATAATTAATTTAATATGAATTCCTCTTTGTAGAAGATGAAGGTGGTGAATCAAATGATAAAATGGATTAAAATGGATTTTGTTCACAAGGATTTTCGTGGTGAAACCACTGTAGTTTTGAATGAAGTTTAAACTGATGTATCAGCTAACACTGATTTTGGTTGTTTTTGTATGAATAGGAAGACCTTGATTTCTGCACAAGGGAAAGGCCTTGACTTATCAGAATTACGTTCTTTGGCTGTAAGTGAGGATGAAAGTAAAAGCGAAAATCATTGTCACTGTATCAAAAATGGCTTGCTGATGAGAAAAATCAGTTCTTCAGGTGTACCAGCTGATGTGATTTTGCTATCTATCAGGTGGTTATTTTTTATGCTTCAAGGATAAGGGAATAAGTATAGCACGTAATCACTTAGGTGGACATTTAGGAGTAAAAAAAAATCAGTGTATAGATTATCTAAATCTTTTTATTGGACTGGTATACAAAAAGATGTATCTAGATTTTGTAGGACCTGCCATATTTGCAAGTTATATGGAAAACCAAATCAAACCATTAAACTAGCTCTTTGGAGACCTATATTTATTGTAGAAGAGCCCTTGTCTAGGGTAATCAATGACTGTGTGGGTCCTTTTCCAAGAACCAAAAAGAAAGTAAGCATATTCTCACAATGATATGTGCAATGACAAGGTATCCAGTAGCAGTTCCATTAAGGAACATTAGGACTAAAACACTATTGCCTTTCCTGGAAAAAATCTTCATACAGTTTGGTATCCAAAAAATGATATAGTCTGACTGGGGAACAAATTTCACATTTGATCTATTTCAGCAAGTTATAACTCGCTTTGGAGAAACTTAGTATCATTCAAGTGCCTATCATCCGCAGAGCCAGGGTGTGCTTGAAAGGTTTCATCAAACTTTGAAGAACATGCTATCAAAGTTCTGCATGAATCAAGATAAGGATGATTGGGGTGAAGGTTTGAACAATGTATTATATGCTATAAGAAAGAATTGGAACTGCTACTCATGCAGGTCAAAGAGATGTTTTGAGATGCCCTTAAAGCCTGCACAGCAGTCAGTCGCAATGTTCAGTTGGTTGAAGGTGCTGTTCCAGTTAAGCAACCATTTGACAGACTGTTACGTGAAAAGCTAAGGATACTAAAGCAGGAAGTGGAAATTCTAGGCTTGTGACAAAGCTAAATCTTCTAAACGGGCACTCTGACTGATAATGCAGAGAGAATCTGTTTATAAGTGATTCCAATTAGTTTATACCTGTAGAAAGTACTTCCATTTGGCATGACTCTGACCGGCCAAAGTAGATTTTTCAGGTGTTGGAGTAGGAGCAGTGCTACTTCAAGAAGGAAAGGATGGGGTTATGCATACTTTTTCTTATTTCTCTAAGAAGCTCAAGTCTCAGCAGAAATCCAACTCTGTCGTAGACAAAGAGTCCCTTGAAATATACCTGGGCAGGAGTAAAACAATTCTGGTGTATTGTGACTATAATCCTTTAAAATTCATCAGGTATGAATATCAAAATCCTTGGCTTACATGGTGGTACTTGACTCTTCAACCCTGCAACATAAATATCGAACACAAAAGAAGAAAGGACAACACTATAGCTGATTTCTTGTCAAAGGTTACGGAATTAATGTTGTACGCATCAGAGGAAAGGGCAACACTATAGCTGATTTCTTGTCAAGTGTTCCAGAATAAATGTTGCACACATCACAGGAAAGGCCAACACTATAGCTGATTTCTTGTCAAGAGTTCCATTTGTATACATGCATTGTTTGACGTAAAATGTAGGTTTATGGATTTTCGTCATTGAGTACTTTTGTTGGTTCAAATAGAAACATTGCATGTTTTTATCTTAGTGGAGGGGAAATGTTATGGATTGTTGCTGGTGTGATGTTATATAAACAAAGTAATAGAGTGGTAGCATGGAAGAAATGTTAGTGAATAGATGACCAGTTCATAAATTATGTATATCCTTGGAACGAATAGATGACCTATTCATAAATTACGTATATCTTTGGAGTGAATAGATGACCTATCCATAAATTACGTATACCTTTAGAGTGAATAGATGACCTATTCATAAATTATGTATAGGCTATCTTTGAAGTGAATAGATGACCTATTCATAAATTATGTATATCTTTGGAGCGAATAGATGACCTATTCATAAATTATGTGAATCTTTGGAGTGAATAGATGACCTATTCATAAATTATGTATATCTTGGGTAACTTTCTTTTTTGTGTACTTGAAGGTCCTTGGGAAAATCTCTAGTGTTGACTTGGAGGTGTATTTGACTGCATAGTGAGTCATTTGGCCAGTGATGTTTTTGATTAATATGTTTAGCTTTCTGTGAGTAAGCTCACACTGTGCATATGTAAATAGTCTGTTCTGTAATAAAATAGAGAAGGTTGTTAGGATTTTATTTCAGTGTGCCGTAACAAGGTTTTCTTCTTTCCGTTTTTTCTATTACAAGGGTTGATGCCAAAAGAGTACATCCTTTCGGTCCTTAGCAAGTCTTCTGAGATGAGGTTACTGGCCTGTTTTAACCAGGTACACAATTCACTCCTTTTGCGTCTCGGTTTTTTTTTTTTTTTATTATTATTGCATACGGTACGGTGGTACTCATTGCCTACTTTACTAAATAATTTGACTTTGATAAGAAATAATGTTTGTAAGAAAAACCTTACCTTTTCGTGGGCAGTTCGTTGTTTAAAATTTTATTAATTTGGTGTTAATAGGTACCGTTGGGTTTCTGATGTCGATATTGTTTATTCGGCCATTATTCATGTATTAAAAAATCCCGAAAAAGTAAGAGACATAGTGAGGATTATCTTACATAAAGTAATATCAAACATAATGTTTGCAGCTTAGGAAGTGCTCTCACGAGAGGGTGGTGATTTTTCTTATAAATAGAATTTTAGTGGAGGATGATAGTTAATAAAATACAAAAAAGAAAAACAAGAAACTATGTCTCGTAGTAAGTGTTTTCTTTTATTCCACTCAGTATAGTTATTGTTGTGGCTTTGATATCAGTTTGTCAAGCAAATCGATTGACCTTATATTGTCCTTCCCTGCATTATTGTGATCTAATATATACGATTGTTATCCCGATGGACATCGATTGTCGTTGAAGATTTAAGCTTAAATATAATTTATTAATTTCAAGGTGATGTCTGAAATCCCGGAATCCTCTTAAAAGACGGGAAGGTTTAATGTTCAGAAAACATAAGCTTATTATTATCTCTCTCTCTCTCTCTCTCTCTCTCTCTCTCTCTCTCTCTCTCTCTCTCTCTCAACACATGAAACCAAACCAAATCATTGCCGTCTTATTCAGAATACTTTTGCAATTTCAGTAGAAGCTTCTCGAGTATGGATAGAAATGCATTTTGCTATTTGAATATATGAATAGTCATGTTACGAATACATGCCGAATTTAGGGGAAATTCATCTCGCTTGGTTTTCATCATGGTTTCATCATCATCATCATCAGAGATTTCTGCAGAGAGAAAGAAAAGCTCTAATTAAGTAATGAGACCATATTCTTTCTATCATGACTGTACGATTATATAGCGATTATATATATATATATATATATATATATATATATATATATATATATATATATATATATATATATATATATATATATATATATATTAATAGCGGACATCACGCTTGGGTTTTCGTGGGTCCCGGCTTTGTGTTTTTACCCTTTCGTACATTTTTTTTCATGGTAGTAATTTCATTATGGGGAAGGGGAAACCGACGTGGTTGTCACAAATTCTTTTGTGTGCATCCCACTAGATGTCATTCTGGTTTAGGTTTTCAAATGTGGCACTGGACACGGTTTTGCTTATGGAAGTTCATACAGTCGTTGTATATACATTTGAGTGTTTTTTACCTGTTACTGTCGTTGTTTCCTCGTGGTATTATTATTATTATTATTATTATTATTATTATTATTATTATTATTATTATAAATCTCTTCCCTTTTGCAAGAACAGGATGACTACCATGTTTCAGGAAGGTTATGTATTAGCAGTTTGCTGTTTGGAAGGATCTTACAACAGGTAATTAATGGCACAATCACTTGCATCTTCCGAAGATGGAAAAGGGTTCAATTTGGAACTGGCCATTTTGTCTGCCTCTTTATGTTAAAAAAAAAGGTTCTTGGAGCCTTTCGAGCGTCAGTAGCCTCCTTTAATTAACCATATTTTGTACTTATTTATTTACTCGAACATTAATTAGCAGCTAAGTGTTTTATACAAAATCGTATTTCAGGTCACTTTATTTCAGTCTTTGCTTCGTCCAAGCAAGGGCATCCTGCTCTGTTGAAATTGCTCTGTGGAAATGTTGGCCTGTTTCGCGACTAGTGCTCACCGCAAGACTTTAATTTTTCATCAACGTAATGCAGTATGTATGTCTTCCATAATTAAAATATTTGAAAACATGTCCACTGATATGTGTATATATACATGTGTAAGCGCTGAATGGCCGCAGTTGCCCCAGTGCTTGGCATGTATGCCTAAAATCTATAAATCAGTCAATCAGTCAAAATATGTACATGTGTGTGTGTGTGAGTGTGTATATACACAAAATCACACTCAGGTTATTTGTCGATTTTCATTTACTCAATTATGTTCATATCCCATTATTCTGAAATATTGTGCCATTCAAGTTTGTTCGATATATAAACGTTAAAATCGAAGCATCCCCTCCCCCAACAAAGGAGGTAAATCCTTTAGCGATACTGAATCGTTCTGAACCATTTCATTTTTTAGAATGGTCCGAAATCAGGAAGAAATTTCTTTATGTAGTTTGTTGTTTGGTGATACTAAAAGCTCATAAAGTATGGACTGCAGTGTTGAACTCGCTGAATGTTGGCTCATATGTTATGTGCCTTTGGGAATTTATGCAGCTGTGTTAGAATTGCAAATCTCGCTGATCTTATTCATACACATACATTTCACATGTCGGTCGAGAGGGATTTTTGCTTTTGTGTGTGTGTTTTTTTTTTTTTTATTTAAACGCACTCTCTTCTACCCTTCTTATAACAGCATTTTTTTTTTTTTTTGCTCTGTTAAAGTGTGAAAAAAATTCAGTCATTTGTATTTGTTTGTTCTCTTCTAGGTATCAAAAGATTTAGATAATCAATATTTTTTTAGGGCCTATTGTTTAGCAATGCATTGGATCCTACTAGAAATTACTTGCGCTCATACTCGAATCTATGTTCAGCTCAGCAAGATTTAAAGAACTGATATCTGATTGGTCACAAAAATACTACGGCCGGTTATTCTGACCTATTTTTTTTTTAACCCTCATACTTGGTTGTCGATTGGTTATGTGTAGAGGCGAAATTATTCTGCAGGTCCTACAGAAATCATCGTTTCAATCTGAGATAATGTCGTTTACTAATTTTTAGTGCATAAAATCAGTTGATTTGTGGATCTTCTAGTATTTTTGTTGTTCAAGATTAGTTGGGTTAATTACCCTTAGGAAGGTATTTTTACTACGATGACGTTTGATATTGTTATAAGAAGTAAACGGGAAACCTTTGCGGTTTGACAGAAAGGGCGATTTTTACCTTGTTATATTGCTGTAAAGTAAGATGAAATTTTCATCGTACAAGTCTATAGCAATACCACTTACTCCCCGTGCAACACTAATGCGGAACCAATAAAGTGAAGAGGAAATTCGGAACGTTTTAACGGAGCTAAATAAAACCATTAAATTAGATTAGCTTTACAGTTATACCAGATCGAAGAAAGGGGACGTTTCACGAATTTAGCTCTCTTAACGCTTGCATAAGTAAGGAAGATAAGATGTTTTGGCGTAGGCCTACCTGTTTTCTAGATATGTCTATTTATATTTTTCTATAAAAAAACGATCTGTTCATACTTATTCAACGTTGTTTATTATATCTTAATATGGAATATGGACATTTGTCATGGAGTATGGAAGCAAATGCGTATATATTTAATATTTAAATATTTAAATGAGCTTTTGGGTATTGTAAGTTTTATCAAAGACAATCTCAGGTATGGATAGGAGTTCCAAATCGGTGCTGTTGTTGTGTGTCTGAAGTTAGATTGCTTTGAGGTTATAGGGGGCATGAATGTATGTCCTTTAATTCACTAGATAATGTTCTAAATTATGTGATATTCAAGTCACTATGAATGAGGCGATAAGAGGCACTGTAAACTCGGTATTCCTGGATATAAGCGAAGCAACGATTGTTGCAATGATAGTAAAAGTTATTTGTTAGTTTTACGTGATCTCGTGAACGAAATACAGTAGTAAGTGATGTGTTAAGTGAAATAGGAGAAGGAATGTATCAAAATAAAAAATCTCATTCATTAGTTTATCTTGCTCAGTGAATCCACTCCACCTTTTGAGGATTTTGAATATTTTTATAAAACTCGGTGTTACCTTCGAGTCTGTTTTTGTTTCATACTTAAAAATATGCCATCCGCTGTTGAAGGGCTCAGATTTGACTGAAGAGCTATTCAAGTTAATCACGGGGCTTAAAAATGTTGGCTAAATTTGCTTGAAGTGGTGAACCCCCCCCCTCCACCACTACCCCCACCATTACCACCAACACCAACGGTAAGTATGGTAATTATACCATCTTGCCTCGTGATTAAGTGCGCGCTGCCCGCTTTGCTAAGTGCCGTTTTTGTCTGGGTATCCGATTTTACAAAAATCTTTTGTTCCCCTTTAAAATATATAAACCGGGGAGTCTGGTTGGTTATTTTTATTTTTATTTTTTAGAAATGTAGAGGGTTTAGGCTCACAATTTTAACTTTATTTTAACCTTTTCTTATGACATGATTGCCATATAAATGTTTTCGTTATTGTCATCGGGACAGTAGTTGATTATTTGTCTATGGTATCTTAGCCTGGTTTTCTCCTTTCAAGTACTTGGAAGTTTAATGCCCAAGCTACTGATCTTTTGACATGTTTCATTAGAATGTGTTTGTATTAGGAAGTATAAAAATGATAATAAAAATACGACTTATGGACGGGTGTGTTTCGAGTTACACCTTATGCGAGAACAATAGAGATCACTCTTATGCATCATACATTAGTTAATTAATTCAACGTGATCTTTTTTCAGTGTGGTATACAAAAATAGTTTTTTTACATGACAGGCAATTAGATATTGTAATAATGTATTGACCCGTTTTGATATTTAGGTGTCCAAAAATAATATTGGGTTTTGTATTATGTAATTACTATTTAATAGTTTTGCCTTGCACAAACACACACACACACACACACACACACACACACACACACACACACACACACATATATACACACACACATATATATATATATATATATATATATATATATATATATGTATATATAATATATATATATGTGTGTGTGTGTATACATATATATATATATATATATATATATATATATATATATATATATATATATATATATATATATATATATATATATATATATATATATATATATATATATTGTGTGTGTGTGTGTGTATGCATTCGCGCGCATGTAAGTGCAGAATGCTGCAAGTCCAAGTGTCCCGACTGGGAAAGCAGTATAATGCAGAAAAATAAAATTAATAATGAAAGAGAAGCAACGAAAACAAATATGATAAACAGATATGAAAAATAACGAAGTAAATAAGACAAGTAACAAACAAACTATAAACTAAGACTCATGTCAGTCTGCTCAATAAAACTGGCATTTATTTACCTTAATTTGAAATCCAAAGTTCCAGTGATTCTACGGTTGGCGCTAAAGGTCACTCATGAGAGGCCAAGCTCCCTCTCTACCCATGTCAAGACTATAGAGAGGACCAGGCACCGGCTGTCGAGAACCAAAATGAATACCAACATAGCTGTCATTAGCTACGTTGCCAAACTTCTTCCTGACTTATAACCCGACTACTGTTAATCTGCATCCCTCTATTCGGGGTTCTTTAATCCGGTCATAAAATCCTGCTTATCCCTCTCACGGGCATTCCAGAAGAGACCGTTTCGGGACAAGGCCGACTTAATTTACAGTCATTCAGGAGCCGATAACGGTCGCATTATATCATTTGTTTTCGTCGGTGAGTCTGGACTAGATATTGGCCATTTGTATAATTCATTTAGATGATTAGAAACGAAATCATCCTTATCCCACCCTGTTATCATAGCAGTTTAATGTATGATTTCAAATATTCATTTAGTGCAGTTTTATCATTTGCAATCAACAATGGTCCTCGTCTCAAAAACTCTACGATTCATTTCTTTGTCATTTCTTCATCTACAGACATTTTGAGTCCAAGAAGGAAATTCTGCACTACTTGTTATAATTATCGTCTGATGTAATCGTTTTTCAGCGACCTTATTCTTTCCGTTACCCCCCAACCCCCATGACCATCGATCCTTCGCCCCCCCCCCCCACACACACACACTAACTCATACCCACACCATCACCCACACACACCCCGACCTCATTGTCACCTTTCCATCATAATTATGCAATCACTTGTTGCAGAGGTGCTATTTGCGGTGGGATTTAGATCGTACAATGCAGAGAAGTCAAGTTAGAGGATCAAAAGGTTAAATAAAGATCTCCAAGCACTCGGCACCTTCACTGCTAATGAGTGACCTTTTAAATATTTGGCTCTTTTGATTTTGTTGTTTTTGGTCCTTGAGTAAAACAGTTTTTTTTTTTTTTTTGCTTTGCACGTATCATATCAGAAATACTGCATGTCTCTGAAGAATATGCCATGATAATGTCTTCACTTTTACGAGTTATAGCTATCTACAAATATGACTACGGGTCATTAGAATCAGCTGACGAATGTAACACGAATACCGACGATGAAGCGCCTCAAGCGGCAAGTCTATCTTGGAAATGTGAATTGTTATGTATTTATTTACATACAATAATTGAGTTATTTCCATTATTACCATTCTCAATTCATTTACTGTTTTGTTCTGGCTGTTACTTTTTTATTTGTTTTATGGAAGAATGATTTATCCGGTGATGGTGGTGCTGATCCATACCCACATAGTTTATTATGACAGGTTGAAATAATATAAGACCTTGAGGGAACAACCTATTGGTTATGTACTTTGTGTTTAGAATCGCAATTTATTACCGTTCTGTTCTTTATTTGAAAGCGTCACTGGTAATATTCATCCATGTTTGAAATAATTGTAGCCTTTTGCTACTCATTTTTCCCTTGGGGGTTCTAATGACGTCGGTCGCTCGTTCTGATTGCCGTAACGCAGCCGGAACATATTTTAAGTGTTTTAGATTTCAGGATGGCAAATGTCCGTAGATATATATATATATATATATATATATATATATATATATATATATATATATATATATATATATATATATATATATAATCGCATTGAAACAATAGAATAAATCGGGCTACCAGGAAAATTTTAAATGTTTAGGAAGGAAGGAATCATTTGCCAGTTGTTTGGGCAATACGACGTAAACTGCTAACTTCTCCATTTGTTAGCAGTTTCTGTCTGACTGAAGACAGTGATTAGCAGTGGATTGATATTCGATTTTGCTTTTATGCTTGTGTGCTTGGTATAATAGGTGGAGCATAGTAATGAAGAACCTGTGATACGTATATGATGTCTTGTATTGATTTCATGTAATGTTACAGTGTGCAACACTTCATATATTCGACGTTGGCATGTTAGGGTGTTTCCATACTTCGGAAGTTATGTTAGCATGTTCAGTTTGTACTTATGTATTAGTATCACATGTTGGCGTTGTTATTGGTATGTCATGCAGAAGCAAATGGTAATTTTGAGACATTGTCTGTTTCACCTATTTTCGTTACTTACGCATTACCTTCTGTGGTAAGATATCATCCTGAAATATTTATGGAGATCCCTAATACTACAAAGAATAGAATTTGACAAGTAAACAAGTTATTATTTATAGATAGAATTTTTGTTTTTATAAAGAAACAAAACTTGTATGATATATATATTTTAATTATGGAAAAGCTTGGGTGTAAATCTAACCTTAAGTGTAAAATTGATTTGGGGTTTGTATATGGGATTTTGCTTGAAAGTGGAGAATTGTTATAGTACATCCGTAATTTGTCTAAGTTTCAGTTATTTAACATCTTGACTATAATGAAGCAGGTAACAAATAAATTATTAGAAACTTGTTTCAGATTTACAAGTTATAGTGCAACATGGGCTGGAGATTGTAGGTGGGGGATAACTAGTTTGGGGTAAAAATTGGGATGAAACAGTGGTGTGTTATGTTTCCTTGGCTGCCTAATATCGTTATGGACGGAGTGTAGCAAGAATTCAAAGAAAGGATAATGGCTGTAGCTGGAGAGGTGTAGGATAAGAAGACGAATCGTGAATGGAATTTGGAATAACTGATTTTCGCAGCAGATACAGAACTGACTGGGGATCATGAAGAGAAGTTCAGAGATTAGTGACAGAGTATGGAAGTGTTTGCAAATGAGGGAAGTTTAAAGAAAACGTAAGCAATAGTAAGGTTGGGAGGGTAAATGGGAACCACGACGATGACCTGTGAATGCTGATATGGACGGTGTCGAGAATAGAAGCAGTACTGTCCTTTATTTATTTTAGAGTCAATGTCTTGGTTGATGATAGAATCAGTGAACAGGTGAGTCACAGAGGTGGTGAAGCAATAAGGTAGCTGGATCGGTCAAAAGATTGGGAGGACGTGTGTATGGAAGCCAGGGTTGGTGTATGAAAGGATTGTCAGTTCCTCATTGGACGGGTTGGTATCGTTCTCAGCTATCACTCAGCTGGGCCCGCGTTCGATTCTCCGACCGGCCAATGAAGAATTAGAGAAATTTACTTCTGGTGATAGAAATTCATTTCTCGTTATAATGTAGTTCGGATTCCACAATAAGCTGTAGGTCCCGTTGTTAGGTAACCAGTTGGTTCTTAGCCACGCAAAATAAATCTAATCCTTCGGGCCAGCTCTAGGAGAGCTGTTATTCAGCTCAGCGGTCTGGTTAAACTAAGGTATACTTAACTTTTTTGTTGACACATCTCTCCTTTAATTTGAAGTGTGGTTGTTGAATTGCGAGTGGAAGAAAGAGGATGGAAGTTGTAGGGATGAATTGCTTGTGTAGTATTCGTATTTTAAAAAGAATTGAAAGGGTGAGGAATAAGGATATATACAGGATTGGTAAAAGAGTTAGCATAAGTGAAGAGATGGATTAGAGTTTTTTGAGGTGGTTTGGTCATGTTGAAGCAGTGAAAGATTATACTATTAAAAGAGTTTAGTGTTCAGTTTGGAAGTGTTTGAAGGAAGGAATTAAAGACCTTATGAAGGGATGAATATGGCGTGAAAGGGGTATTGGAAAGGAGAGGCTTTAACATCCAGGAAGTGAGTGTGCCTGCAAGATAGATAAGAATTGCGCCGTGTGTGTAGTTGCTTTTGACACACTGCAAGAGAGAGCCTCCTTTGTATGTTTATGAAGCAGCTAGTGTTGCGGATGAATTTTTTCCATGTCGTGTTCATCCACGATTCGGCAGTTTTAAGTGTGAATACGCCAGTGATCTTTGTTTTTTCCTTTCTTTGGTTCTTCGCCTGTTAAGGGCATGGCTTGATTTTGAAAAAAAAAAAAAAAAACATTATTGAAATAGACTGTTACTTTCACATGTGCGTACACGTAGATAACTTAAAAAAATAAACAAATAGGAAATAAAAACTGTGCGTAGCCATAAGTAACAACGAGCGAAAACGGTTAGAAGTAAATATAGTATATAGTCCCACATCACGCGTTCAAAACTGAGCAGCAGGTCCCCTGCGGATTCATTTGCTTGCAAGGGATTTTTATTCGAGTTGCAACATCACACTTGGGTCCCTCTCTATCAGTGACCTAGTCGCTATTTTGCCTAATTTTTTTTTTTTTTTATTCCTGTCCCCTCTCTATATTTCTTTTCGTGGCCCACCGATACGCGTTCTATTCCCCTTCTTAATTGCCCTTTTCAGAGTATTTCTCCTATCTTTTCCTTTTCTTTTTCACTGCGAAATGGGATATTCTATTTTTTTAAGATTAAGATTATATATATATATATATATATATATATATATATATATATATATATATATATATATATATATATATATATATATATATATTATATATATGTGTGTGTATATATATGTATATGTATATATATATATATATATATATATATATATATATATATATATATATATATATACATACACATACATACACACGTACTTATATATAACTCATCACTTATTAATGTATAATACGGTATAAAAGTGCTAAGGGAAAGGTAGGGCCTTAATATTCACGAAAGGGAGAGTGTTCGCAGTGTGTGTGTGTGTTTGTGTGTGTGTGTGTGTGTTTGCGTGTAAATTGGTTCGACATGCAGCTGATTTCTTTTTACAAGGTGTTTATTCATAATCCAGCAGTTATAATTTATGTATAGTAAAGTAACTATTAATACGTATGTGAAACTACATTAATCATAATAACATTGGTAATGCTTTTATGATAACATTTCCTATATATCATTGTTTAGTAGTGAAGAGGCGTAAAGAAGGGGTGAGGGGCACTAATCTCGGGATGTTTATGAAAAACGTGCTAGTTAATCACAACGTCTGCATCAGGAGGTCACGATGCCGGACTGTTGCCAGTTTACCGAATTTAACGGCGTAACATTTATTTTATACATGGATATTTATTTCTTTGTCTTATTTTAATTAAAAATCCTATTCCAGATTTATCCATGTGTAATTCTGTGTTTTTGTCATGTTTTTCATTTTGCCTCACATTCGAGGTGATGTTATTTTTATCGTGTTCTTGACCCACGAAGTTAGGAAAAACTGCCTAATGTAAAATGAAAAAAAATATGTATGTATTAAACATAAATTAAGCTTTAACCAGATATCGGTGCATGTGAACAGTAAGAAATGCTTATCTATGTGAAGGCTAATAAGTGCTGGAGAAATTATGTACCATGCTCTAAAGATAATCAATCTCTCATGGTTGCAAGTTGACAGAAATCTTGTCAACCATCTAATGTCACACGCTTACTATGTAATCATCAGTTATTGTTGAGGTGGAATAGCTCATATTAATCGTTTTTACTGTTGGCATAATTGCATCCTCTTTCTGATATGCTATTGTTCTACGCGTATGTTTGTGTATGCAGGTGGATTCACGTCTGTTTCCTCGCACACAAAAGTATTGTCGTGGTGATCACCGGTCTTTGTTAACTGTCGATTTTATTTACCAGCACGACAGGAGTGAAACCAGTATTTTATGGTGCAGCTGTTACTGTGTCCAGGAAGGGAGCAACTCTGCAACATGCATCCAGTCTTCCTTCAGTGGATGTTTACCCACGAGGGTTTGTTTGTAGTTATCAAACTCAAATTAAAAACAGCCACTGCACCTTTGAGAATACGCGAAAAGTCCAAATCTAGTAAAGAGTGGTTTTATGTTTTATTGCAGTGCTTTTAGAGAGATTGCGGGTTGCTTTCATCGCAGATGAAAACACGGAGATTGGTTTACATGCAAGGGAAGTTTCGCCGTTAATCATTTTCCCCCTGGAAAATATCAGCAATTAATCATGCTTGCGGGGGAAGTAGGAAAAGAAAAGGAAAAAAAAGAAGTTTCCTGTTTTTAAGGTTATTGACAGCATGGGATGACGTTGCACTTCTTATTTTCTTATGGACCACGGAGGTTGTGTTACAGTTTTCCCCTTCAGCCTCCCAACCACTACTATAGTTAAAAGGAATGAAGGGGAGCTGAAGCCCTTTTTCACGGCGTGTCATGGTCAGGATGAAGGAAGGGTAAGGGATTTCGAGAGCTATTCTATAGTCCGTTTCCCTCCCCTATATCATGATGCCGTCTTCATCCCTGTCCATTTTTATGTCTTTCCTTTTATGGCTAAATGCTCGAATGATCCCATTGTTCTTTTGTTTTATATTCATCTTCTGTGGTCGCTGGTGCAGGTGTTGTTGTGAGCATGTACTGTGGATGGATGTGTGCTGTTGAATGTCTGGTGACGTCTTTCGAGGTTTAGTCTACATTATTATATTATTATTATTATTATTATTATTATTATTATTATTATTATTATTATTATTGTAGGCATACTATTTTCTGTTGCTCAGATTGAAAAAGTTATTCTATACGCCATCGTTGTTAACAGTTACCTGTTGTACATGTTAATGAAATAGAAAGTGTAAGTGATTTCACCAGCATAAAACTTCCTCATGATGCTCGTATTAGAAAAGCATTTCCTTTTTTCTGTGAAGGAGGACCTCGGCGTTTCCTTGTATCGCCCAACTTAGATTACGGGTACGTGATTCCATGTCACAGTTTGCTATTGAATTATAACTTGATTTTCCGATAGTTAGGGTGTCCTTCGAAGTTACCAAGATTATCTGATGGGAGGCGTTCTCCGTAAATGAGTTCTGATTAGTATTGCAGTTATGTTTATTGCACGACTATTACTGTTATTGTAAAGCAGTCGGAAGTTAGTACATCTCTACTTGTGAAAACTTTCCGCGTTGTTCATGGTTAGTTCTTTTCCTAATGATGAAGCTACTCGCACAGTAACTGGCGGTGGCCTAGTTTGCAAAGTTTCTTGATTTAAGCAACTATAGCTTGATTTTATATATATCTATATATATTGTAATATACTGTACATGGATACACACACATATATATATTTATATTTATAATATATATCTGTATATATATATATACTTATGTATATGTGTGTGTGTGTATGTATATACACTCCCCAAGATTTCTTCACTTATAGATGCACAGTTTCTGATTTCTGAGAAGTTAAGAGGGCTTTCAGGCAAACAATTACATACGGTCTAAAAAAAATGACCAGTGCAATCTGTATATATATGTATATATATATATATATATATATATATATATATATATATATATATATATATATATATATATATATATATATATATATATCAAATATATGGAGCCCATAAAAACGTTAGAATTTGGAAAGAAAGGCTATATTTTCAGAGACCAAACTGCCTCTCTCCCCAGGCAAATAGTGAATCACTATTTGCCTGAGGAGAGAGACAGTTTGGTCTCTGAAATATAGCCTTTATTTTCCATATTTTGGCGTTTTCATGGGTTCCTTATATTTGATGGAGTTCTCTTTTGACAGAAAATATTTCACAGTCTTATATATATATATATATATATATATATATATATATATATATATATATATATATATATATATATATATATATATATATATATATATATATATATATATATATATATATATATATATATATATATATATATATATATATATATATATATATATTTATGACTGTGAAATATTTTCTGTTAAAACAGAATTCCATCAAATATATACGTGTGTGTGTATGTGTGTATGTACTAGTAAGCACACTTAATTATTTACACCAGGCGTTTATAGAAGAACAGGGTCTGGATCGGGGTCAGGTACTTAACTGGAAGTGCTTATGGGTCAAATACTAAATAAAGTGCTGGAGATTCATGCATAATTTTCTTTAACTTTGTCAATGGAACATATCTCAATGAACGCTGGGTCTCGAATATCAAGCGCTGCTGTGAATTTGGTCGTGTGGCCATCTGAGCTAAATTCAGCAAAAAGGGGCATGGGTCAAAGGGTCAAGGTATTATCGTAAGCCGGCTTGGGATTTTGAGCCGTACAAATTTAGGCTCGCTGTCTTCTGTTATTTACCTAAAGCCTTTGTTTAAAGTAGATGAAAGAGCTTTCTTTGCCCGATATGAATTATATCTGTCGATCTGTTTTCCGAAAAATATCCAGGCTGCCACAAGGCCAGCTTACTGAACATTGTTTGCTGTGTGTTGTAGATACATTAATATGTTTCACGAGAGAGTGAGTGAGAGAATACTGGAGGATTACCTTGTTGAGGCTCTCCCGTTTAAAATGATACATGATGGTAAACATTTATTACAGAGGACTTCTCTCTCTCTCTCTCTCTCTCTCTCTCTCTCTGTGCCTTGGTTAACAGAGACACCGTTCCTTTTTTCCGCAACGAGAATATCTTATAATGATCTTTTGAATAGTTACATCTTAGTGGGATGAGGATTACTTCGTCGATTCTTCCCATTTAATGGGAAATGACCACTCACGTCTAGTGCTTTTTCTCTACTTCTTCCTCTCTATCCATGCTGCGACCAACTCATTCGAATAACAACCAGGTATTAATTCACTAATTGGTTCATCAGAGGAACACTGGGATTTAGTAAGCGTCCGTTTCGAGAATCGAACACGGGTCCTCCAGCTTGTGAACTGAGCGCTTACAACTTCCCTACGTGGCCAGAATTAAAGATTAGATGACTGACTTGAGAAATACTGATTGAGAGACCATGAAAAGGCGTAGTCGCCTATGTATAAAGCTCGTCAAACAGTGTTTGTTAAGAGAATACTCTCCCCACCTTGGCATCTACCTGTATTCCATGAAAGGTCATGGGTCAGATTCGGTGCGCGTTTTCCCATGGAGCTCGGGAAAAATTAATTGCCATAATTGAGTATTAGCTTTCTCCGCTGGGTGCAATTTGAATTTTATTGCCAGTTGTTAAAAGAAGAAAGATCTGTACAATGAATAGAAGCTGAAAAGTATTTTGCAGTAGTTAGTTACAGGGTGAATTTTTCCCTAGAGTGCAGCGTGTGTGGTTTAGCGAAGCACTGGATTTTTCTTTAGGGCCTCATAATTTTGAGAGAGAGAGAGAGAGAGAGAGAGAGAGAGAGAGAGAGAGAGAGAGAGAGAGAGAGAGCAATTCTCATTGGTCAATATTTATAATAACCTATTCCCCACCCTTCCGCCATTTGAGGTGAATTGAATTTAGACACTAGAGATAGCAGAGATGAGGTTCTATTGATAGGTTTATTTTTTTTTAATGAACATTTTTGACAACGTTACATCTTTAAGAGTTCTCGTCAGAGTGCCGTCAGATATTCAGTTTGAGTGACTTGTGTTAATACACCCCTCCCATCCAGCAACCCAGCACATTCTTGGATGAAAGACTGAAGTTTTTAAATAAGTTTTCCTGTGTTCCTGTCTCTTTTCTCACTTTCTGTCAAACAGTAAGATTTTTGTATTATTGATGTTACAACATTTCAGGTCACTGATATAATTTCGCTCTTGATTTTTTTTTTTATTATTATTATTATTATTATTATTAATGAAGCGTGTACTCATTTTATTGTGTAATTTAAAATTTTATTGACTTCTCTTTACTTTCTAAAATTTTAAGTTATGTACAGGTAATTAATATACATCACCTAATGCTTTTACCACAGCTGATTTTGATACGTGTGCAGAAGTGCACGAAAGTACAACCTGAGTCGTGTTTCATTGTTTATCAAGATATGCTGAATTCTCGAACGAATATGGTATCTTGTCGTTACTATCTATTGCAATGACCGATGGGAATAAAAGAAATGTATAATATATATATATATATATATATATATATATATATATATATATATATATATATATATATATATATATATATATATATATATATATATATATATACATATACAGCTAGATGTAATTAGAAGGATGACTGGAATGTAAGCTTTCTATTAATTCATGGAAATATTAACAAAAAGAAAAGTTTTTTCTTTTAAATAGAACAAAGTTCACACCAGCCACTAGAACAAAATTCACACCAGCCATGGTTAGAGAACTCTCTTAAGATTTGCGTACACATGTATGTATGTATGTAATCATACCAACTTAGGTTAAATGTTTGTGTCTGTGTGTGTGTATATGAGAGAGAGAGAGAGAGAGAGAGAGAGAGAGAGAGAGAGAGAGAGAGAGAGAATGAATAATTTCTGAAGGCAAGAGCTATCAGTAATTCTATCATAGCATCGGCCTCTGTTGAAATTGGCAGTTTGTTGACGATGATTGAGTACGACCCACTTGAGATTCCTTCAGCAAACAACAATCATTTATTGTCTTTTGGATATGAAAATAAATGTTCAGGTTATACATACATACATACACACATACATATAGATACATATATGTGTATATGTATGTATGTGTCATTTTAATTTTAGTTTTATATTTCTTATATTTATCTCGTGTGTCCTATAACCCTCATTTTTGTTTATTGAAACACTGGGAAAGCATGAGAGAGGTTGTAAATAATGGTGCCTAGATTAAATTACCCGACCTATATGTCTCCCGTTTTTCGGCCTCCTTGTCTCATGATGCTGTTAAGGAACGATAAAACTGCCGAGATCAGCGTCTGGTAACAATACATCCTAGTGAGGCACGAGGACGGCATTAGCTGATTGAGACCGATGTTAATATCGTTAGAAAACTGAAAATCGACGTCGCTCGTGTTTCTCTAATCGTGATTCCCAACTCAATTTTCTGAAAGGAAAGTTTTCCCCCGATCTGTTTTGTTTCCCTCTCTCTGATGAGTCGAATGAGATTCGTGTCTGAATCCTTTTTTATATGAAATGTGTCTTTTTTTATATGAGCGTATATGTCAGTGTATTCCAGTCTTTTATGCAAAGTCTGGAATGAATAAGAAAGAAATGGTCACTTCACCTCAGATGGAGCAGCTTGAAATGAAAGATGAAGCAATCATGTAAGAGGAAGCAGCGAGAAATTCTAAATGTTGGCAGTTTATTAAAAAATAATGGTTAATGGACTGAATTATCCAAGACTAAAGTTGGATGTGTTGGGCTTGCGGGTTTCATGAAGCCGTCTTACTCTTCTTTAACAGTTCAACGTCGGAAATAGGAATTCAAGAAAAGGAGACTGGCATATAGCCTCTTACTATCCCCACTTTCTTATTGTATTTAGTTTTATATCTTTGTTAGACTAATGGTACAGTATCACATGTAAAGAATCCCCATCTGTCGACGGTGTTGTTAACAGCTTCAAAGTAAACAATTAACAATTTTTCTCTCCTTTTAATGGCTAATGTAAGATTGCATCCCCCACAAGACATACAGTAAAAATAATGCTGTGCAGACAGAGCCAGGATGGGGTTATTTTCTTTTACATTGCAACTTCCTACGATGATGGCATTTGTCTCCAATAACATACACTGATGTCGCATTAACATTTAATCCGAATACCCCGTAGGTGGGTAGTGTCTTCAGTGCATCTCATGTGGTGAACTGTAGGCATTACTAAAGGGTGTTTGCAGTGTCCCTTCGGCCTCTTGCTGCATCTGCTTTTTATTCTTTACTTTACCTCCATTCACGCCTGCCTTCTTCGATCATGCTGTCCAACACCTCTAACTGTTACTTCTAATTGCAACTCCAAGTTTCACCTTTAGATCCTCGTACGTAATATCCTTTATTTAATGGATCTCTTTATCTTGCTGTCCAAACCACCCCAACTCCTTCTTTTCACTGTCCCAATTGCTTGCTTGCAAGCCTAATTTTCATAAATGAAACGAACGTTAACCCAAATCAGGTTTTTGTGTATGCACTTACGTGTGTACTGGGTGGGTAGCATCTGGAGACACCCTTGCTCCTAATGCTTAGGTCCTCTGCAGCATTACAAACGTCAAGTAACCGCACTTGGATATTGGAACGTGGTTATCCACGTTGCCACCTTGCCACTTTTGTCTAGGTCCTCCTGTATTGCACCAGGCCCGGGGCCCTCCGCTCCACAGGCTGCTGGCTGTGTCGTCAAGTGAATCCAAATTAACAACTGTCTCAGCCCGTAGCTTATGATCTATGAGAGCAAGATTTCTGGATCCATTTTTATCCGTATTCCCCTTTTGTTATGATAAATGTTTATAAGAAACGATGCTGCAGGATTGTTTTAAAAATTATATATTGATTTTATTCTGCATATATTTTTATGCTTTTCTGTTGAGCTATTAGGTTTTTAAACTATGTTATTGGACATGGCCAATTAAGATAGGTCGTTGGTTATTCCCTTAAACTGACATTACCTCAGAGCTCATTATGGCACTCTGCTCATTTTTTACTCCCGTCACTCTTTGAATTAACATCCTCTGTAAGTACTCGGTAACAAGTTATTTTTCTCAAGCTAAAGTAACTTCACTTTCAAACTGCTTTTGAAAGCTTGAAGAGAAAATCGGAAATGTCAAATTATATCCAACTGCAGGTGTAAATATACCATATATTTAATTTGTATAGGCTATAGTAAAAGGGAAAGTCTATTTTGTCCTGAAATCTGCAACTTGGAAGTGTGTTGTTTGTGCAGTCATTTTATGTTACATTGTCTGTTTTCCTATTAGCTGAGTCCCTGCCTTAGAGAACTGAAGTTATGGGCTGTCTGGAAGGAATAGTATTAAAGATAGGTGGAGTCAGGTACCTTGCATCCGAAATCGGCCCAGAAATTTGGGACTTATGATCTGAGTCCATGGTTTGCTAGTAATTCCCGAGAGAGCGAGGCTGCCTTTTGGGGAAGAGAAACAGAATTGAGGAAAGAATTATCTTTTAGTATATTTCCATTTAAAAAAACAATTATCGAAACAACCAAAAGATGAGAACAATTTTTACACTGGGATGATGAATCCATTGTAAAACTTTTGGCAACTTTGAAAAAAGATGAGATCTAAACAAGCTCAATTTTTAAACAAATGTAGCAATATGAACTATCTCAGCTTTCCAAGACAAGTCGCAGGTAATTTGAACACTCAAAATACTGGGAAGAAGGGCTGATTTTCAATGAATTTTTTTTAGCTGTAATAGAAGCATGTGTATGCTAAAACCTTTCGAAAGGGGCCTACAAGCCCACTTATGTATCTAATGTCACTGGTTTGCTATATATTTAGACCTTTGTAGGTTTATGGAGCTGGTGTCAGTGTTGCTTTGACAGCTAGCGAATGAATGCATGAATAAATGAGTATTTGTTTTCCATGAAAGCCAACATTTTAAGGAGAACAGCGTTCGCCGAGATATATAATGCAACTGAATTGACCTAAATATTATTTGTAAAATTGATCAAAAGTGTAGAACAAACTGGTTTTGTCAAGGATTTCAGATCTGATGGGGCCAGTTGAAGACTCCATTGTGACCCAGGGGATCTCGAGTTTTAAAACGTAAAGCAATTTTTAACTCACGAATTAACAGTCACTCTCCAAGAGAAGACTAGTGGCTGTAATGATTACGTTTTCTTATGAAGTGCACAATTCCTTAAATCTTTCATTCCTTTGGTGATGATGAGATACCAATACAGCAATTGCAATTCAGAATATGTCTGCTGTCTGGGAAAATTAAGAAAATTAATTTTGATATTTATCTGTGATTCTCTGAGGCTAGTTTAACATAAAAACGGGCAATGTCGTAAAAGTTTCTCTGGGAGTGTAAAAAATTTCTCCCGGGTCGCTGGGAGAGAAAGCAATCACCGAATCGGCCAAACACTGATTAGAAATGACCGTGCACCGTTAGTCGAAGCCTGACGTCAGAATCGGAGGGACCTCGGCCGATAGTATCTCGAGTAATGTTGATTTAGTGGAAAGCATTTGCCAGTCGCAATGCCATCTTCATCATCATCGCCATCGTCATTAACATGCCTTCATTTGGCCCGCTTGCCTTCCTTTCACCTACTGCTTATTGCAATTTTTTTTTTTTTTTTTTTTTTTTTTTGTCTAAAAAGGTCAACACTTATTTTGTAACTGCCGTCTTATTTTCACTTTTGTACGATTTTGAATGCATGTGCAATGATTTTTGTTCGTCTTGAAGGCATCTATCTGAATGGGTTTTCTTTTATAAGCAGATTCTCCGTTACCCTTATTGTATTATATACTAATGAACGTGGTATGAGAGTAATGCAACTGTGGCTCCACCATAGAAGATGATCTTTCACTTTATGTTGACAACAGAATTACTTTTCGTACAGAGAAAAATAATGGAAATTGTGGGAAATGAGGCGGGGGAGGGGGGCTGTCTTTAATTTCGGTGGCCCTTGTTTCATTCCGTAGTATGAAAGTAGAAGGAAAGAAGAGGTGACAAGAACAATCAGAAAAGGCACTTTTGGGAAAAAATGGAGGCAAGTCCTGGGAGATGACTAATCAACTAGAGATTTAATTTGGTTCTGTCGATATTCCTTCTTACATATTAATTACTTTACATATATATATATATATATATACAGAGTATATATATGCATGTGTATATATATATATATATATATATATATATATATATATATATATATATATATATATATATATATATATATATATATATATATATATATATATATATATATATATATATATATATATATATATATATATATATATATATATATATATATATTTATATGTATATATATATATATATATATATATATATATATATATATATATATATAATATATAAAAACAATATTTTATGGAACGGAGGTAGTTCATCTGTGATTTTGTTACCATTTGCAAGTCGAATGTTTGCTATCATTTCGTTTCGCATTCTTGTCATATTCATAAATACATAGTGACAGACAGCATTGTGTCTTAGTAGTTTTGTTTATTGTAGCAAATGATTTTTTATAACATGAATTTTTGGAAATTTTTTATATTAGTTAATCGTTATTGCTTTTGACTTAAAATCTCCAATCAGACAAAGTTTTTAATAATATGACTTTTAAATCTAACTGATTTATCTACTATTATTCATGCATTGTCTGGGCTCTGTGATCAGACTCCCGTGCCTGACCTTCTACTTAATGTCGTTGCTTGGTAGTTGCATTCAATTTTAGTCACGTATCCTCACAAATAAGAGGAAATAAAACCATTTGTATATTCGTAGTTCTACGACACTCACTGGGAGTAACGACGGAGAAAAATTTTGATTTTGACTTTAATTTTGATTCTTACAGTTCTGCATAGAACAGCGCGCATACGCTCAATTCCATTGAACTAATTCCTTAGTACCTATTTTCCTCAGCCATGCTATTTGTTGTTTGGCTTTTATATCTGACCTCGTTCTCTCACCTAATCTGTTATAATTCCTGGAAACTGAATAACATGTTGATGGTACTTTTTGGTCATCAAATCATTCTACTCTGATGTAATCCCTGAGACGCTGATAATTTATCTGTCATTGCATCAATCGTAATTGCTTCCTGAGAAAGGATTCTGGTAATTGACTGACACTCCCCACATCCATGGACAGTAAGATCATTTCTAATGAATAAATGGTGTATTGGCGAACTGTTAATACTCGACAGATGCAGAGTTAAAATGTAAAGGAAATCAGTCATTTCAGTATTGAACATTAACCATACCTTAGTTTCCTTAATGAGGGTCGTTCGTCTGGGAGGTTGGCGACTCAACTTCCAAAGAACATTTTTAATCATAGTATGTTTCATCTCACTTGAGTCATTTTCTAGCGCTAAAATAAATTTGCAGTTTGGTGCTAAAATCAGCTGAAAATTGTATACAGAGAGAATAAATAAAGAAATTTAAATCAAAAGTACAAAGGCATGTGTAACAGCTCACGTTAAAGAAGAAGAAGAAGGGTGAGGGTCCCAGATACTCGGTTACCAAACACTAGCAGGCTTGAAATCAAAATATATTATTGCATAATACTAAGTCGCCAACAGTTAAAAAGACGTTTCACAGAATCGTCCATATATACTTTTCACTTCATAAATAAAAGATCATTTTCTTAATCGTTCATTTTGATTGTTCCATATATACTTTTACTTCATAAATAAAAGCATTTTATTAATGTGTATTTTATATATATATATATATATTATATATATATATATATATATATATATATATATATATATGTATGTATGTATGTATGTATATATATATATATATATATATGTGTGTGTGTGTGTGTAGAATCTGCTGGTCACTTTTACCAGACACATATGTAATTCTAATAGCCACAATGCCCTCTTAACTTCTCGAATTCTTCGCGCTTTTTTGGATATGCTTGTAACTACAAAGCCGTAGATCCAAGCGCAAGAAATTGAAGAGACTGTGATGGCCGGTCGCGGGAAACGAACCCGCGTCACCATAATCACAAGGAGGTCACGTTGCCGACCTGTAGTTACGTGCATATCCAAAAAGCGCGAAGAATTCGAGAAGTTACGAGGGCATTGTGGCTATTAGAATTACATACACACATACACACATATACATATATATATATATATATATATATATATATATATATATATATATATATATATATATATATATATATATATATATCTATATATATACACACACACACATACATACAAAATGTGTATATGTGAGACTAAATAATTAGCATACTAAACTTATTCACGGCCAAAGAAAAAAAATCCCTCTCGCAGTTGATAACTAAAAGCTAAAGGGTAACTGTTACCATGAGAGCGAATTGTTGCAGCGATACTTTTTAGAAACTGAACCATTATTATGCAACCTTTTTCCATTTCGAGCTATAGTAATATCCATCCGTTGAAAGCGCATTATATTTAACGACAGTTATATATTTGGACTTGTACCGTGTAATCACGTATTGAAAGGCAGTATGTTATTAAATTTGGGCGTGGTCGTGGTTCTGGCGTCATAAATGACGCCAGGTGTAGCTAAGTATCTCATCTCAACTCCTGGAATGATATTACTGACGTTGTGATTAGGGGGGGGAATTGTAGGGTCTGGAAATTTTAAAGAGCTTCTCGTGCGACACCCATGTTTTGGAATACGTTTTTATAACAGGTATTGATCATTTGTTTGCCTTACTTCACTTTTTCAGTGTCTTCATTTTGACCCTCTCCACACACACACACACTATATATATATTTGTATATGTATATACGTATGTATACACACACATATATACATATACACACATACATGGTGTCTCATAGTTTCATAGTTAACATCTGAATTGCATTTTTTTAAAAGAAAGATATGGGATCTTAAATGTGTTTATTTCCAAGAATGGTTTGTTGATGCGAATTGCGGGGACGCAAGAAGCAGTTATACAGTATGTGATAGTTACTGGAGTATTAGGCTTCAAGGCCATACCACAAGCTCCCTCCTCCTCTCTCTGTCTATTTGAATTTCTTAAAGAAAGTTGTATACTGAATGATCTCATATAAAAGTACGCCAGTCATATTAATCCCCGTGAATGGTGAACGAATGTGATATCTGGGATCTGAACGGTTAAATTTACGTGGATGGTAAGGTTATTTAACCTCAGTGGGTCGTTGTAGATGGGGAAGGAAAATTACCATTTGATTAATGGTAAATGCGTTTTTGAGTGGATGGAGAGTTAGAGAAAGAGAAGTTTTGCAATGTGGCATTGAAGCGATAGACGAGAAAACAAAAGGCATTTAGATCTGTTTTTTATTATTAATGACCGTGACCCACAGATTGGTTTATTTGTTTTTCTGTCATGAGGTTTTCACGTTTTGGAAAGTGCTGTCGAAGGTACAAATTTAGAAACGGGGCGCTCCAATCCTATCGCCCAGTTGATCGATGCCCTTATCCGTGGGGATCTTGAGGAGAGAAATTCCTGCTGCCAGTAACCTGTTGTAAGTCTTTCAGACTCTAAATCACCCTCCACCAGTTGAACCATTGTTTTAAGAACGCGTTGAATGAATAGATATGGGCGTGATTTTGTATGTTAAAGCTTTGTGAGTGGGGTATTAGAATAATTTACGTCACGTAAAAATCGTATGGAAGACAGGTAAGAAAAACCACCATAAAAATTATGTTTGCGAAAACAAAAAGCTGATGGGTGAGAACTGTGAATTTGTTTTCTAATTTAATTACGTTGTCATAAGTAACGTTTGTAAGAATAAGGTTGCAGATAGCAGTGCAAAATGTGAAAATTTCAACGGTGCTTATGTTGCAAAAACAAGCAGGGATTTGAATGAATGTCTCTGAGTTTTAGAAAAAATAAGAATCCAGGGCAGGAATAGTTTAGCGGTTCACGACAGTGACAAAAATTATAGGATGAACTCTGATAACGGTAAAATATTCGAAAGCAATAATACAACAAAAATGTTCAAAAGCAATAATATATGTAAACGAAATTTTGCACCTGTGGTGAGCAGATCTGCGAGGTCAGCATATATATAACAAGATCTTGCATAAACAGACAGTCTCAAGATTGGCTTTCATTTACGTTTCCTCTGACGAGGGGCCAGAAGCCCTTGAAAGTCGAAAAATTCCTGATCGGTATACAAATGTTCTTCAAAAACTGGATAGGAACGGGTCTTTCTCCAGAACGTGATTTGTTGTTTGTATGCCACTAATAATTTTCTTTGTAAATGATAACCGATCTACTTCTCTGAGAGTAAACAGTTAATCTCTCTCTCTCTCTCTCTCTCTCTCTCTCTCTCTCTCTCTCTCTCTCTCTCTCTCTCTCTCTAGATGTTCCTGGATTTTTTTTTACCTCAAGATAAAGCCGAATCATGGCATTCTAAGTGTTCTTTCTAAAGAGAACAATGCACCCTGTGAGAGGTAGATTGAGTGTTTAATGCGCAAGGGAATTGATATACAAGTAAATTTTGAAGAAAAAAGACCTTCCTAACATGTACTTAGTGTCAGTTTAAACACCAAAAATAGTGAGAAATAAAATGAATTACACTTACCCGACTTTGTCAAATTAGCAGTTGTGCACCCTTGAACCCAAGCGTGCCAACAAAGATGTTACGGATGAACTTTGACCCAGTTTTTCTTATTAGCTCATGCACGTATACTGTTGTTATTTTCTTCATTTTTATCAGTTATCGGCGTACCTTCACTTATATATAAGAACTTAATAGACTGTGTTGAAGTTTTTTGTTCTTTTGTCATGTATGATTTCCGTTCCATTGATTTTTTAGCGTTTGATTTGTAAAATGTATGCAATATACGCGCTATATATATATATATATATATATATATATATATATATATATATATATATATATATATAAATATATATATATATATATATATACAAACATACATACATACATAAATACATACATACATTCAGTGGAAAATCAGAAAGTTATGAACCTTATATAAGAAGCTTGCACGCAATAGAATGTGAAAAATGGACACAGAAGAAGAAAGGAGTAGGAAAGAACTAATTGAATTAAAATAATCTTGAAAGTGTGTAACTGAGACTAAAGACTAAATGAAAGAACCCAAAAATTCTGTAGTATATAAAAATTATATGGAATGATACATACATACATACATACATACATAAACACTCGTATACGTAGCCATGTGCAGTCGTAGGTATTTTTTAACCAAATTTGATCTCAGCAATGTTTTCCAGGATGTCTTGGAGTACCAGCGTGGCTTCTTTCTCAGAGGTGGACAGGCTCCCTTTGAAAACAAAGCTATATCGTTTGACCTAAATTAACCCTAGGGGCCCCACTCTCCCGTCCTTGTGACATCCGTCTCCTCCCAGCCTTCTCCATTCACCCTCTTCCTCCCGTCCTCCATTATCTTTCTGTGCATACTACTCCTCCTCTCTTTCTTCCTCCTGTCTCCGCTTTCTTCAACTGCTACTCCACCTCATCCTCAAACTTTTACTCCGCCACCTTTCCCCACTCCTCCATTTAGGTTTCTGCGCCCGTCTTGTGGCCTGACATAGCCTCTGAATCGAGAGGAAAACTGAACATTAATTTCTCGAAATGGTTTTGGTTCTGGTGAAACCTAGCTCCTTTTAAAAGTTTATGAACATGGAGAATTTATTTTAGTCGCTATGTACTCTCCTCGGCAGCAAACGAGCCTCACTGGAGATGCTGAATAAATTAAAGACACTATTCCAGTAAATAATGGGAGCTAGTTGTGTCCCAATGTTGCATTTGGAATGATGAAGATTAAGACAAATAATCTTTTTCCCTAAACATCTATCCTTTGTAAGGAAAGAGAAAGACAACTAAAAGTAGGAATAAAGATTCAAAGGGGAGATGTTTTCAAACCCTATTTAGCAGCTACTAAGTAAATATAGCTGTAAAGAAAAATCAGAATTAAAGAGAAGATTTCATTATATACATTTCCATTGTGAGTCTTTATTTTTTATACTTTTTTAGTAGGAATGATTGTAGAAACTTTATTTCTATCTTTTTTGTAACAGTAATACAAATAGTGCAGGAAATGTCTATAATCCTAGAATCTCTGCTACTTTTCTGACTCAAAATTCGCTATTCTTGTAAATCCCGACATTCTTTTGTACAGGTGTGGAAAGCTGCTGGTGCTGTGGAAGTTTTCTGTGCAGGAACCCAGATTTTAATCGACAGCCAAAGGGAAATTACAGCATTGACACTTACAGTACATATCTATAGATTTGTTGAGAAAGATGCAAGGTATGCGAGGACTCGAAAATTGATCATTATCGGAGTAATTGTGACAAGCACACATAAAAAAAATGTTCTTTTCAATTTAAGTTAGTAACGAAAAGAGTAATGATTTTGAAGATGTCTTGCGTTTGTTTTATGTTTAACTAAAGGAGATGCATTGTGTTATGGAGTACGCCAATAAAAAAGGTAATAGTGCATTAACGATGCAAGTGAAAGAAAGTTATGGAAAAGGGTAGAATGGCAAACAATATGAAAAGGGAAGTGTGGTGAATTAAAAAGAAAAGTAAAAGAATGGTAAAACTAATATAGAGGGTTAAGAAGGGGAATGATTAATGAAATGAGGGGTAATGTGAAAAAAAAAACAAGAATTACTGTCAAAATAGGGAATAACAGAAAGGTAGCGGGAGTTACCCTAGATTGATTCTGCATGATTTAATATATTTTTCGCATTCAGACTGACGCTCGATCGCCCTCTAGTAAAAATCATACTGTTCTTGATTGATAGCCCAATTTGCTTCCTACTAATTTTTTTTATTGTGGATGTCTGCTGGAGCGCAGGTTCAGTCTGATGTCGACATGCTCTAAATTTGTTTATTTTTATTGTATTTGGGGGAGGAGGAAGGGCCCTATTCTTTTTATGTTATTAGATAATCAAATATCTAACAGAAACTACCATACTGATTTGTTCGTATTGATGGTTAATATTTCTTTCCTACAATAATGTGAAGTGGTCTTGGTATATTCTCTCTCTCTCTCTCTCTCTCTCTCTCTCTCTCTCTCTCTCTCTCTCTCTCTCTCTCTCTCTCTCTCTCTCTCATAGCAAGTGATACTTGCCCTTAAAGGATATGCTTACTTCTTCTCTTGTCCTGAATAAGAGTTTCTCGTTTTTGCTCTTGGAGAGATATACGTGGCTTCTCTCTCTCTCTCTCTCTCTCTCTCTCTCTCTCTCTCTCTCTCTCTCTCTCTCTCTCTCTCTCTCTCAGGGAATAGCCACTCAAAATTGGAAACGTACCCAAGAGCTTCTTAGATGGCACTTAAAGTCTTGGGTTAATTGTCTTAGTGGCATTTGGTAGTCACGTTGTCATCATAGGCTACTAATGGGGTAGTTAAGCTGCAATTAGTGAAGTCACACATGGGGATAATGGGTTGTAGGTTAAAGAAATTACAGCTTCACCGACTAGCTATGGTTAAAAATGGTTAGGTTAATGAGCTAGCATTCTTATGGAGCAAAACAAAAGGCTTTGAACTAAGTTAAGTATACCTTAGTTTTACCAGACCACTGAGCTGATTAACAGTTTCCTAGGGCTGGCCCGAAGGATTAGACTTATTTTACGTGGCTAAGAACCAGTTGGTTACCTAGCAACGGGACCTGCAGCTTATTACAGCTTATTGTGGAATCCGGACAACTCTACCGACTCGTCCAACGAGGAACTGAGGCTTTGAACTTAGCCAGTAAGTTTCCTTGGAAGCAGAAATGTCAAACGAATAAATGAAAATATGGAATTACAGAATGTTTAGCTGCTTGAATAACAAACAAACAAACAAAAATACCGGATAGGTTTGAAAACACTTGTTAAAAGTTGACCATTCGGCATCAGACAACTGCATACTGCGATCAAATGCCACAAGTAGCATCAACAGTAAGCCAATAAATTTGAGGAAACGTAATTGAAAGAGGAACTGTTGAGTGCTCCCAACTAGTTTATCTCTCTCTCTCTCTCTCTCTCTCTCTCTCTCTCTCTCTCTCTCTCTCTCTCTCAAAGTTTTCGTAGCCCGTTCCCATACTTAGGACTGATTTGTGTAAACTGTGGCTTCAGGCCAGATGGTGTATTTAAATTCTTGATTTACGAGTTATATTATTAGTGGTGCGTTTATCACAAAGAAACAACACATGCAGACCTGTAGAATAGTTCCATCACTCCATGGTTTTGATTACTTGTAGAATGATTCCGTCCGTCCAGGGCACTGATTACATTATCAGCTCCAGCCCCTCTCTTTCTCGTTCATTATTTAAACTGGTTGTCATTGAGAGCCCGTATGTCATTTCTGGTTTTGGATTGGGTATGATGTGGTCAGAGTGCGAATAGTGGACCGTGTAAAGAACGTCAAACTTCTCACTAATAATTTCATATCTCCTCATCTGAAAGGGGGTCCGATAGTTTGGTCTAATTTTTTTTTTTTTTTAATATGTTCACTTTTTAACTTGTGACGGTTGATATACGGAGAGAGAGAGAGAGAGAGAGATTTAGTATTTTAATTATCTCTGCCGTCGGTTTTACTCTCCTGTCTTCCAGTATTTTTTTCACTGTTTAGAAATATTTTTCTTCGTAATACGTTAGGTCTAGTTCTCTCCCTTCCTCCGTCTTACATAACTCAAAGCACGGGTTGCCGAATGATGCTTGGTAATTGTAAAATTACACGCTGGAATGGCCGTGCCCATTAATACCATTTTATATTATCCATCAAGGGGAGAGCTGTTAATCAGCTCAGTGGTCTGGTAAAACTAAGCTATACTTAACTTATCAAGGGGAAAGTTACGATTGTTTTATTTTAAGTAAGTACCTTTATCCAAACCTCTTTTGAAGAGACTGTGCTGTGCTGTCAACATGTATCCCGGACGAAACAAGCTCTGGATATATCTATATAAATTTATTCAAGTAATCTTCAATGATATGTAGATAAATTTAATGATTTTTTTTTATTGTACTGAGACCCCTTGAATTCCTCTCGTGTCTTAATTATAGGTAAGGGAAATCTCTTAGGGTCTTCGCCTTGTAAATAATCTTAGCCAGTTGTAAGTCATTTAGGTGAAGAATGATCATTTATTGCTGTGCGACAAGACGACAGAATAGAACACAAGCAGATACAGTACTTGTTTCGGTATATTTATTATCACTGGTCAAAATGTTCAAAAGGATGATTGGAGCTACCTCGAAATGATGTTAACTTGCACAACATTGTTCTGTAGAACGAAATTACCCTTTTGTGAAAACTGAATAAGTAACAAATCCAGCAAATTCTTTTTCTCCTTGATCTTGAAGAGCAAATTACCCAAATCATAATCACGATGACGTGTGGAAATTTTCCTCCCTTTTTACTTGTTTCTATCAATTCCTCCCGTTTCCTCTACCCTGGTCTTTCCTTCTTCACTCAGCTGGGGTCAACTGGCTCTTATCTATCCCATTGAAGTTGTAATTGAGATATTGAAAGTATACGTATGTATCTATGCTCAGTAATAATTACACCTATACCTCAACTTTAAAAAAAAAAAACAAGATATTTTTTATTCTGTAAATGACAAACTAGTTGAAAATTAGGAGCTTGAGCTTGTAGTTCTTAGTAGCAGTGATTTTTTTCCTTGTGTGCGACGGTGATTTCGCAGATTATGGGTATAGGGTGAGGGATGGAGTTCTTTCCAGCCCTGATTATCTCCTCTAAGTGAAGATAATGATCACTTTCGCTGCCTGGTGTGTAATCTCCATTAATCCGGTTAACATATGCGTTCATTTTTCCCCTTATGTGTTGGGTTTATGGTAATGAGAATCATGTATATGGTAATTAGAATTATGGTGGAACTTAGATACGGTTGGCTCTTGGAACGAGAGAGAGAGAGAGAGAGAGAGAGAGAGAGAGAGAGAGAGAGAGAGAGAGAGAGAGACCCTGTCGTGAGAGAGGGAGAGAGGGGCGTAACTTATCGTTCTCGTATAGCTTAAAAAAAAGGAACTCGCAATCTGCCTCCATGATGCCTCCTTTCCATGCCATTAAGTCTTTCCTGTTCACTTCACCCGCCCACCCCTTCCTTCCTTTGTGCCTGTTATTTGGCACTGGCACTAGTGCGTGTCATGGTCACAGATTATGCAATATGCGTCTGGTTTTATTATTTAGATCAACGGTCTTGATTTTCCGCTGGAAAACTATAGGTTTTATGGCCATTTTTAGTGATTTATTTATTTTTTTTTTTTTTTGACAGATCTTTCTCTTTGGTTGATATCCATAAATCACATCGGGAGTTCAGTCGACCCCAGCATCCTGAATCCATTACACTAAATTGCCCAAGACGCTTCTTTGGTGATAGCGGAAAATTATAACGTTGTTATTATTTCATCTTACTGTGCTTCAGTTTCATCTGTTTTGTGTTAGTTTAGCTTCAGAGTAAGGTACTTATGTTTCATCACCAAATATTTTGTACTTAAAGGCATCAAACCCTTGGCCGAGAAATTTTGAATTACATCGTGATATATTGATCATGATTAAACATCATTTGTTGGGTCGTCGAATTATCACGCGCACGAGACCATGGTAAGAGTTTGTAATTAATCTTCATCATCATGGCGGTGGAAGAGTGAGTGGATTTCTGACCTCATTTATCATCTTCTGACAACTCCAATGAGATGACACCAGGGACTGATTCGTGGTCGTAATTGTTATTCGTGGCGTTCGTAACTACATTACGTACTTGATAGACCACGTAGATGATGTGTTTGTCACCATAACAACAGTCTCCCTGTCTCATCGATTCAGCCTTGATTATTAGCGTTGTTGTGGGAAGAACGAGTTTCTGCATGGCTATATAAGATCAGTTTCAACTCCTAGGCCACAAATATATTTCTATTTTTTTGGAAAGAGCTGGTAATTGGAGATGAACTTTATTTTGGATAATGGTACGTACATCTTCACCTTAATTAATTTTATATCTTATACGACAACTCGTCCTCCCTTCCCTCATCATCATCAGCAGGATTTTTATGAGGTATTAGAAAGTTTTTTTCATGCCTGATTTGCCTTTAAATTTACATAACGTAAGTTCTCTTTCGTCTTGCAACACGACGCTTAATAATTAGAGATGACCCGTCGTGGGTAGTGGAAATGGACATGCTATTACACAATATATACATATACTATATATATATATATATATATATATATATATACTGTATATGTGTGTGTGTGCCATGTTATCACCAGCTGTAACTAAATGCCCTTCAACTATTCCTCATCACTGTGCTTGCGTTGCTTGAACTCACGCTAATTTGTGAAAATTTAGTTATCCATTTGATTACAAGGAAAGTTTTAATTGATTTACACTAATGTAAAACAGCTAAAAAAAGTTCAAAACTTTCTTATATGTGTGCAGCATTGGTAAACGTCCAAACTTTTAATTATAATGATACCGCTGGTTCACAGATTATGTCTGGTTTAGCTGAGCGATATGATACAAAAGAGAGTAGAATTGTGATTTCTCTTTATATTTTTCATGGGAAATTTAGGGATTGTAGTAAGGAATCATTATAAGGAATGAGTATGCGAACTGGAGCATTATTTATTATTTGTGATAGATAATATTAGTCACGCAATCGGTTCGAGGGTTTTGTGTGTGCATATATATATATATATATATATATATATATATATATATATATATATATATATATATATATATATATATATATATATATAGTTACGTGTGGGCTTTGGCTAATGAGTTTTTAAATTGATTATTGTAATTTATGTAGCCCTGCTCCACCAAAATCACACGTAAACTGTCAATTAAAGCTAAAAGTTACCCCCAAAAGACAGACAATTACTTAATTGGATTAGGTCGCCAGTCGGAACTATGCTTGAATAATCGGTTTATTTCTATAACAAATGAATTACATCAAACCCCCTTCATTACCCAGCTAGTCTCAACAAAGAAAAATGTGCTGTGATAGTGAGGGAAAATACATGAACCATTAGTCGACACTGTACACAGTTAATTTTCCTGCTTCAGTAAAGAATAACGCAATAGTGTTATGACTCTAGTGGCTACTGTGCGCAAGTTTAGTATTGGTAACTGCTATTTCTCTTCCAAACAATGCTGATGTCAGGATCCAAGGCTTGCCTGAATTTTACTTACACTTTACTTTTCCTAATTCCTACTTACTGCACGGGGATAGCTTATGCAATTTCACTAGGCAGTGCTCATTATTCATGAACTAGACTTCATAAAAGAAATACGGTTACACCAGGTTCTCTTAAATGGTGGCGGAAGGGGAAACAATGGAAATTAAGTACAGAGGAAGATTTTCTAGCAAACAGCAATACTTGTCAATTCCAGACTTACCATTTACATAGGTTGCTTGCACAATGCAACTGATGAGCGGAATTCTCAAAGAACTGGTATCAGCGATCACGTAGTAAAGAAAACAGACAAGAGAAGGAACAAAGGACAAAATTTTAGCCTGAGCACGACGTGTGCTCTTAGTCTGAAGGTCGGTCTCTCTCTGCCAGCGTCAGTCAAGTCAGGGCAGGGCAGAGCTGGCTGTTTGTCCGACACTCGTCCATAGCCGCTAGCAGTCTGAAAAATTGACAGAGACATCGCCGAATACATAGGACAGGGAAAAAGGAAGCTTAAGACCACCTTAACTAGAGGTTACTTGGTGAAAACCCTCCCTGTTGGTTGAGGACTCTCATGCTAACCTATTCCCTACTAAAGCAGAGCCTACCGTTCCTTGCCCACATTCTCTTAGCTTCAACAGAGATGCCTTCCTGTCTTTGTTAGAATTGTATTTTTACTAAATAATGTAGAGAGGGTGAACAGCAGAATATTTATAAAATATATGTATATGTATATATATATGTTTAGAATCTAATGGTCACCTTTTACCAGTTGCATATGTTACTTCTTGAATCCCTCACTCCTTTTGGATATGCTTGTCACTACAAAACCTGAGATCCAGATGCAAGATATGAACGAATCCTGACGTGGTTGGGTCAGTAACGTGACGTCTTTCTAATACTCCGGACGCGGGTTCGAAACCTGCTACGGACGTCAGAATTTCTACATATTCTTGCATTTTGGTCTCAGATTTTGTAGTGCCAAGTGTATCCTAAAAGTGCAAAGTATTCGAGAAGTTAAGAGGGCATTGTGGTTATTACAATTATGCACACACACATATATATATATATATATATCGTACATATAAAAATTAATGTTTGTATGTTTGTACCCTATAGAAATCTGAACTGCTTAACCGATGTAGGCGAAATTTGGCACGTGGCCATCATTTGACCCAACTTAGATAATAGGGTAGGTCTCAAACCCATACCCCCGCCCCCTTACTCTCCCCATCCCACATCCCCCTTTCCCCTTCACTTTGTAACTTATGGTGTAAATAAACACTATGGATTTATCATACCTCATTTCAAGTATTCGAGACCATAGAAATACTGTATATTATTGAAAATGCTTTTCAGTCACCAGAATAATACCTGGATAAAAGGGACAGACAGCACAGTAATGTCTGGATAAAAGAGACAGTCACCACAATAATTCCTGGGTAAAAGGGACAGTTGCCACAGTAATACCTGGATAAAAAGGACAGACAGCACAGTAATACCTGGATAAAAGGGACAGTCACCACAGTGATACCTGGATAAAAGGGACAGTTACCACAGTAACACTTAGATAAAGGGCACAGACAGCACAGTAATAACCAGATAAAAAGGAAAGTCACCACAGTAACACCTGGATAAAAGGGACAGTGACCACAATAATGCCTGGTTAAAAGGAACAGACTGCACAGTAATACCGGGTTAAGGGGACAGACAGCACAGTAAAACCTAGACAAAAGGAACAGTCACCACAGTAATATCTGGATAGAAGGGACAGACAGCACAGTAATACCTGGGTAAAAGGAACAGTCACCACAGTAATACCTGAGTAAAAGGGTCAGTCACCCACAGCAAAGGGGACAGACAGAACAGTAATAACTAGAAAGGAGGGACAGTCACCACAGTCATACCTGAATAAGAGGGACAGTAATAACCAGATAAAAAGGAAAGTCACCACAGTAACACCTGGATAAAAGGGACAGTGACCACAATAACACCTGGTTAAAAGGGACAGACAGCACAGTAAAACCGGGTTAAGGGGACAGACAGCACAGTAAAACCTAGACAAAAGGAACAGTCACCAAAGTAATACCTGGATAGAAGGGACAGACAGCACAGTAATACCTGGGTAAAAGGAACAGTCACCACAGTAATACCTGGGTAAAAGGAACAGTCACTACAGTAATACCTGGGTAAAAGGAACAGTCACCACAGTAATACCTGGGTAAAAGGGTCAGTCACCACAGTAAAGGGGACAGACAGAACAGTAATAACTGGAAAAGATGGACAGTCACCACAGTCATACCTGGATAAGAGGGACAGTCACCACAGTAATACCTGGATAAAATGGGCAGACAGCACAGTAAGACCTGGATAAAAGGGACAAACAGCACAGTAATACCTGGTTAAAAGGAACAGACAGCACAGAATTACCTGGTTAAAAGGAACAGACAGCACAGAATTACCTGGTTAAAAGGAACAGACAGCACAGAATTACCTGGTTAAAAGGAACAGACAGCACAGAATTACCTGGTTACAGGGGACAAACAGCATAGTAACAACTGGATAAAAAAGGGACAGACAGCACAGTAATACTAGGTTGAAAGGGACAGACAGCATAGCAATATCTGGATAAAAGGGACAGTCACCACAGTATTACCTGGATAAAAAGGACAGACTACACAGTAATACTTGGTTAAAGGTGTCAGACAGCACAGTAATACCTGGATAAAAGGGACAGTCACCACAGTATTACCTGGATAAAAGGGACAGTCACCACAGTAATACCTGGATAAAAGGGACAGTCACCAAAGTAATACCTGTATAAAAGGGACAGACAGAACAGTTATACCTAGATAAAAGGGACAGTCACCACAGTAATTTCTGGATAAAAGGGGCTGATAGTACATTAATACCTGGATAAAAGGGACGGTCATCACATTAATACCTGTCAGTTCACCCACAACTGTTCAAAGGGTGAAAGTTCTCATGAAAAAAGTAAAACTGTCAGTCAGACTGTCAACATAAACCTGTCCTGTCCCCTCCCCCCTGCCACTCCCCATCCCCCTTCCCCTTCCCCTACACATAGACTGTCATTCAGTTTTCCTGCTAGCGCCGGGTTGGTCAGCTATTAATATATATATATATATATATATATATATATATATATATATATATATATATATATTATATTATTTATAATGTGTGGATGTGAAATGTTGAATGCCAATGAAAAATTAAAATTTTTAGATGAAAGGATGGATGAGAGTGTTCTAAGATTGTTCGGTCTTGTGGAAGGAATGGACGACAATAGGTAGGTGAGAGGTGTATAATTCAGAACTCATAGGAAGAATATTTTACAAGCAAATGAAGTGGTTAATTTCCTCTTTAAAAAGGAATTCAGCCGCGATTTAGCGTTAAAATATAAATGTGGTAATGAACATTGTCTTGTTTTGTCTTTGGAATTACTTGCATGATGTTTTATTAGAAGGTGCTGTTTCAGTTACGTCTCTGGATTTACTCGTTCTGGTTACTCAACCTTTCGTGTTCATATTCACAAGTAAGCACGCTTTTAAATATATATATATATAATATATATATATATATATATATATATATATATATATATATATATATATATATATATATAATATATATATATATTTATTCCAAAGGAGCGATGGGTATATCTGTTGTCGCTTCATTTATCTTTTTGGTGTTATTTACTCCAAAGTCTGTTTCTGGGGCAGGTAATTGTTCCTGTGACATGTCGATTTATTGGTAATCTTAGATTTATTACTCTGGCGGTTATCATTGCTGGGGATTGGTATGGGATAGAAATTCTTTGTTTCATTGTATAAATGGGTTATGGCATGTGGAACAATTTGGTAATGGTGTTTATTGAATAATTTAGTATTTTATGAGACTATAACGAGTTCGTTTCAAGAAATCATCAACGTATTCTTGGGAAATAACCGTGGAAAGAAATGGCTGGTCTAGATATACCTTACACAGTGTATCGTGATGATACTGTTTTCCCTCCTTGTTTTTAAAAATACGAAATTTGGAATGATACTGTGATGGTTGTAGAAATATATTAACAAGATATAAATTGGTGATTGCTAAATATTTTAAACTTATATGCCTAACGAAGGTCTCCCCTAATTTAGGCTTGAGAATTTGAAGGGCATCACCGTCCCGAGAAGCATGAGTATTATGAACAAGGTGATTTCCCTGTCAGTGAAACAGTGTAATCTCTCTCTCTCTCTCTCTCTCTCTCTCTCTCTCTCTCTCTCTCTCTCTCTCTCTCTCTCTGTTTTTACTTGTTTGTCGGTAAGATGCGATGAGAGTTGTATGTAGCTATGTTTGGATAAATACAACCTGCAGTTTTTGTTCAGCACCTTCGTGGATTATCGCCATTGTTTATTTTAGGATTTTTTTTATTTTAAGATTGTCTTTGTGATTTGTTTCTCTTTAGCTTCTTATGCATATATTCATTGTATCGGAAAGTGTATTTACTACAGTATTAATAGTGATTATTCCCACATTTCTGAAGTTTGTATTTACGTTTGAAATAATCATGATTAAAAATCGCTAGTATGTTTTGTTCGTCCAATTTTGCCTAAAATTTGCCAACCAGTTTTTGCTTCGGGTTGTTTGTCTTTTTGATAGTAGGCTTACCTCGAAAGTTGTGCGTGGATTTTTACGAAAAGGTTATTAAAGGTAGGCCACTTGAGTTAGATTTTGAGAGACAGGAAAGCAACTTTTGTGAAGGTTGATTGCTCAGCCTTTTCGATGTTCTGCAGTTTGCGTTTACTCTTTTATTATTATTATTATTATTATTATTATTATTATTATTATTATTATTATTTTTACCCATGCTCCTTGCAAAATGAAGGTACTTGAATAATAACAGTCTCGTGTAATAACCCCTCTGCTCCTTTATAATCAAGGGTAGGACTTTTCTTAAGGTAGCAGTGATTATGATTGTTTTCCCGTATGATGTTTACTTTTGAGAATGAGAATGAGAATGAAGACAATAGATTTTGGCAAAACTTCATACCTAGTTGGCCATACATTTATGATGAAACTAATGAATTTGAAGTGTTTGAAATTCAGGAGTGTAGTAATTTTCGTAGCTCCCATGGCCGATATAGGCTACTTTGTTCTTAGCAATGTGTGTGGATACTTGTATTGGTGTTAATGTTTTCTGCAACGTTAACAGCTTTCTCTTTTCTAACAGAAGGTGACTGTTCTCTGTCTATCATGTATATGTGTATATATATATATATATTTATATATATTATATAAATATATATCTTTATATCTTATAAATATAATATTGCACAATCTTTAGAAAAAAAGTTCTAAAAAAAACGGAGTGAGGTCGTTTGTCATCATGGGATGGTGACAGTAATACTTCAGCGAGAGATGA